>NC_089595.1:31640744-31940744 GCF_019320115.1 Miscanthus floridulus
CATTGATATGTAAACCATGACAACAGATTATAAAACGTTTATTTAGAGAAAAACATTTAGTGAGAGTTGTAAATAAAAACTATGATCGCAGCATAAAGGAAATCCTCTCTAAGCCCACTAGGAGGAATCCACACACAAAGGACAGCTCTAGCATCCACCTGTCACCTGCAATCATAGTTTTTACTCCGGTGGGTGGCGGGCGGCAACCGTAGAGCCGAGGAGCGCTGGGGCGAGATCGATTCCGGTGGGTGGCTAGCAGTGGCGCCGGCCTCACCCATACCTAGCCCTAGCCCAGCAGTGGTGGTTTGCGATGGCTCAGCCATGGCCGCTGGTGGTGCCCAGCCCCTACATGTCGCGCAGCAGGCGGCAGTAGCCAGCCAGCCTGACGTGGCCATGGCCAATGGATAGGGAGGCGACTCGCTTGACCAGACATCTAGAGTGGGCACGAGCAGGGTGCAGGGTACGCGAGGTGGCTGCGATGGTGGTGGGCTCAGGCTCGAGATAGACAGCAAGGGGCGAAATGGCATAGCAGCGGGGCGCCTCGGAGCACGGCATGAAGGTGGAGACGCGTGCGGCACCGTTGAGCTACGGCATGCAGAGGCAGTGGGAATGCGGCCGCTCTAGAGTGAAGGGCGTGGATGCCGGGGTACCAAGCGGACGCTGATGTAGGACGCAGTCGGAGGCAAGGAAGAAAGGCCTATGCAGCTGTGATGGCTCAGCTATAGGTGCTATAAAACATGGGCCATGCAGGACGTGTCGGTAGGCACGGACAAGACCGTGGCAGCAGAAAAATAGAGGGAGGGGAGCAACGTGCGGGACACGGCCGGAAAATCTGGCCGGCCACGGAGGGCGTTGAGGTCTGCTGCGGGCGCGGAAGAGGAAGCGACAGACGCAATCAGTGAGGGAGAGAAAGCAAGGAGCAACTCGGCAGTCTTTCCATAGGGCGTTCCTGGCCATGAGAAAGCAAGCGCACGTGGCCTACTACACTCGCCCAATAGATCAGCAGTGCCAAGCAGAGATGAGACCATAGAGGCAGGCAAGCAGACAACAAAGGACCAGCAGGGCAGTGAGTAGGAACTAGGCTCCTCGGCTACAGAAAAAGGAAGGAAGAGAAATCAGAGGCAACAGAGGTGATGCGACGACACTGGCAGATGGACGGTGGCGCGGTTGTGAAGCAGAGGCGGTAAGGATAAGCAAGGGTAGACAGCAAGGACGTTGATGGTGAATGCACGCTGGGAGGAGAGGAAATGAGATAGGTCCAGGCGTACCAAGCAGGGAGAGAGAGGATGCAAGCAAAGCAGTACCCGACAGCAGTAGTCTAGCCCACTTCATTAACGCCGGGACAGCACGGCGTGCATCATCAGCAATGCAGATCGATGGGACGATGCGAGCAGCAAGCTGGCCATCTTTCTTAAGGGCAAAAGACAGCGGTAGCATAGTAGCAGCAAGGACGCTCGCACAAGGTGCCGGGCACAAGACAACAGTGGCATGGACGAGACGGTGAATAATTGCCATGCAACAAGTACGCTGGACACCAGGAAAAATAAACGAAGTTGCTGCGCTCTCTCTCGTCAGTTTGTGCTTATCAAAATAAACCTGTGAGTATATATATATATTGTTCTATTTATTAATGGTTTTATTTTATTTATAAAAGTTGCTTTTCATGCTTAATCTAACAGAACAAACCGTTCGCTAGAATCGTTGTTTGACATTCCTAAATATCTTTACGCACTACGTAATTTAACTTGGCGTTGATTCGAGTCTACAAAACTAAGTCACACACGATTCACTTGTCACATCAAGTACATTCTAATTCAAAAATTCGAGAAACCCATTTCAAAAATTTTCTTAGACCTAAATCGTGGTGCTAAGCAAGCTCGTAACACTAGAGGTGTTACAACCAACCCCACTTAAAAAGAATCTCATCCTGAGATTCAAAGCAAGAACCAAAAAAGGGGAAACATGAGTACATTTCGTAGCTCAGAGATTACACGAAAGATTATACGACTTTGAGTACTAAACCACATAGGGATTTAGAGATACATGGTCAAGAGCAACCTAATACAACCGAGACTTATCCAGAAGTCGAGATAGACGAGGACAATGGAGAAACAACATGATCATGATTATCCAAAACATGGCGTAGGTCCAACAGATCTAGAAATAGTTGATTGAGAAGTCAAACATAGGGAACCCTAAGATTAAACTAACCAAAGGGAACTAGAACTTCTTTGGCAAAACTAAATCCTTCTTCTTCTCAGATTACATCATCACCTTGTACTGACGAATCTAGTTCCTCGGATGACGACTAGATCTCGTAGCTCTACTCTAAATGTGAGGCAATGGGATGAAGAAGAAGAAGAGCAAGGACCAAGGGTATTTTATAGCGGCGAACTGAGGTGGGGCGCAACACATCAAAAGTGGAGGAGGCATGAATGGGATACACAGACAGTTCATGTTGTGGGGATAAACTTGACCATGGTGCGCTCCCTACACAAGCGGGCAGAGGATAAGGGAAAGGAGAGGAGAGGGGGTCTGCTCGACGAGGCAGGCATGCGGGCGATCGTGTCTCCAAAAGAACAAAGAAAGAAGAGGGAAGGGGGGTCCAGTACGAGGGACGAGGCGTGAGAGCCAAGAGCCGATTGGATGCTAGGAAAAGGAGAAGCGCACAGTGCACAAAGACGGCGAGTGCTGCACGATGCCATGGCCACGCAAAAATGAGATGTTGATGGGCCCAACATAGAAATAATCTGGCTGGTGTAGTGCGGTCAACTAAATACAGGGCTTGGGACATGACGTCCACTCAGGCTTTCACAAGCACTCCCGACTACCTGAGGCTAATTTCCCTTACTACTCTTCTTTTCTTCCCTTCCCTGCCCACAATATGTACCAACCTCTGTATGAACTGAGAGCACGACATACATGCTTCCTCCAAAACCACCTCCTCTTGTTTACTTAGAGAGAACACTATTTCATCAACCGTTGTGGATTTCCTGTTTGAACACCTGAACATTTCCAAGGAAATTATTTGTAGCAAAAGCAGTACGATGGTGTAACTTGGTAAAGGTACTTGGTCAACAACCTCGATACCAGCGCATGCCGAGCAGCGTCACCATGTGGCAGTTGTCCCACAGAGAGCCCTCGGTTTCATCATGGCACCCTAAGCTATTAACCACGCAACTATTACCAACTTACACGCCATGAAGGTGGTGGGATCATAGACCATCGAATAAGAGGAGTATTGCAAAGGAAGATTCAAATAATAAGGGTTTCCTTCATAACAAGGGACAAGGAATTCAAATCCAGTGACGGATTTGATTTAAAGAGATTCAAGTGTTCTATTGGGACATCCATAATTAGTCAATACAGCATCCTATATTATCCCATCATGGCTGGTCTGCTGGTGTCTGAATGGTGGCTTCTCTTATAACCCATTTAACATCACCCTTGAAAGCTTTAAGCACGTCTAACGAGACTTAAAGTAGATGAACGCAATAAACATAGCGAAATAAACAAAATACATATTTCGAACGATCTTATACGGGTACAACGTACATGCATTCAGTCTCCTGGCTTTCAATAGCTGCTGCACCGGCATGCGCTTCGGCGAGCTGCACCTGGAGTATCCTGGAGAAGATCTCAGCTTCCTCGGCTTGCTGGAGGTAGATCCTCAGTTCCAAGGCTTGCCGGTCATACTGCTCATCTAGAGCAAGCAGGAACATGGTCAAGTGCACCATGGTAGGACTATCTTCTTGCGCATCCTGCCCTTGCAAAACCTCCATGCGAGCCCTCCATGCTCGCCGATTCCTGTCCAAAGGTGGAAATAACCTCATAGGGGTACGGGCAATGGGCTCATTATAGATCTGGCAGAGGTACCACAAGGCTTTGCGGGCCACAACCTGGTAGGTGTCGACGAAGCAAAACCCAGTTGCGGTCACACTCCAGGCTTCAGTGAGGTCAGGGAACTCTTCACTCTTCCCGATGTAGACAGTAACCTCACACCGCTCGGTGCCATGCTCCTCATACTCATGACCCTCATACTCGGGACGATCTTTGACTTCGACCTTTTGTAGGGTGGCATGTAGGATTCTAGGAAAACCCTCAATGTTCAAGCAGTAACTACTAACCCAGGCTCCTACCATTTCTGGCGGTGGTGGTGAGGAAGGCTGAGCGAAAAGCTTACTCAAAGGAAAAGCTGGACTAGCTAAAGTGCACCGAGTGGTGGTACCAATGGCTAAGCCAGGCTCTACTTATAAAGGTAGAGCATTCAGTGGTCCTGACATGGTCCACCAGGGTTCCTGCATGGGGTCACTACAAATGAACCAACCAAATTTTTCGCACGTTCGAGGCGAGCGAGGTCAGAGGCCATTACTGACTGGTACGACTGAAGGGCAGGTGCCCAACAAGAGTGCAGAAAAGAGTACGGGGAAACATGGGTCACGACAGGCATGAACCATGGGCAAACACGGAGCACGAAGCCACAGTGTAGACCTAACTCTAGAATATGAACAAGCTAGTCATGCACAATATGACATGCACGACACCTATGAAGGGCGTATCTACAAGCAATACGACACTACAATGCACAAACATGATATGCATGAATGCATGTCCTATACATCCTTCCACTATTGCTAGCATATAGGGCAACCGTTCTCAGATTTTTGGCACATCATTCTCTCCGTATAGCTAGTCAATACTATCAGACTATGCTCGAGGTCAGTGTACCTGCAGAAAACTTGATTAAGTCTACCTAAGTCAGCAAAGTGTCATCTATCCAGGATACATAACCATAGTAATAGGGCTACTTATATAACTTCACATAAAACCGTCCTATCCTTTGAAAGATTTTGTTGTCAATTTTTATTTTAGAAAAGGTTTTCGAAGCTTTATTTCCACATTTATGCTCTGATACCACATGTGGCAGAACCGCCTAATCTAATGCCTCCCAGGAGTGCTTGTCTTCTATTAGACACTAAGCACTCAGAGGAGAACACTAAATCACTCGGTTCCATCGGGCACACCCTAGGGGAGAACCCAAAAATCCACATTTTTACATCAGGATCACAAATGAGAGAATAAAGTTTACATCATTTAAACCATTTCTTACATCACTTTTAATACAACATAAGAGTATAATATTTATGGTTATAACAACGGAATGTAATCATGTTATCAGAGTTATGAACAATTTAATTTAATAGCGGTATATAAACATGTGAACAGAGTTACAGCAGAAATAAATATCTATTCCTGATATGATGAAGCATTGATATGTAAACCATGACAACAGATTATAGAACATTTATTTAGAGAAAAACATTTAGTGAGAGTTGTAAATAAAAACTATGATCGCAGCGTAAAGGAAATCCTCTCTGAGCCCACTAGGAGGAATCCACACACAAAGGCAGCTTAGCGTCCACCTGTCACCTACAACAGGAGAAAATAAAAACCCTAAGTACTCAATTGTACTCAGCAAGACTTACCCGATAGAATGAAAGAAAAGACTCCAAGGATATGCAAGGCTATCTGACTTGTGGGTTTATTGCATCTGCAGGAGCATTACTAAAAGTGTGTCCTTATATTTGATTTTTATTAGCGGTGTATTAGTTCATTAACTAACCAATCTATGTAAGCACTTGTGCTACTTTCAAGCTGGTGGTAAGCAATCAGATTTCCTTTTTTTCCACCTTTCATCTTTCAGTTCTTACTACGGTGCTAGACATTCGACAAGCCGTACCGGATTTCCCAGTGATTCGTGAGTCAATGCCCCCAGCTGGGTACCCCAAAAACACATGCCTCGCTTGTACCCAAGGCATAAGCAGGACCAACCCATTACCCTCCTGTCCTAGGTGTCCAGGTCCCCGTCCAAACTGGGACGCCAAGCCCCTGCCCCTGAGTCCTAGACTCAGTGCGGTGCAAGGACCTCCTAACCCAAAAACCACCCTAACAGTCGGTTCGAAAAGAGCTGGATCCACGACAAGAGAGTAACAAGTCTTTCAAGCGTCCATACCCAAGTATGTGCTCAGGATAATAAGTCTGTGACTTGCCTAGGATCTTATGCAACGGCTGGTCCTTAACTGACACAGATAGGGAAAGCAGTGTAACCAAGCAATGCCCCACGTTCGCGGCGACACAACCTCTTACACCCACCAATACCTAAACTATATCCCTGCCCGGTCACCATTTTCCTTTCCACCATTTATATTTTCCAAGTGAAAATAATACAGTAATATATTTCCTATCTCTCGCGAGTGACAGGCAATCACTCGACTTGTACCGGAGTCCTGTAGCATAGCAATCTACACGATCCTATCATACTAGTAAGACTCATAGGATAAAGATATATATATGCAAGTGGGTTTCATTCAACTCCTTAAAACTTAATGCACAAATATAATTTAAAGTGTAGAAAAGTAGGGGTTATACACCGGGGCATGCCTGGGTAAGATATATACTAAAAAGTTAGTATCTGCATCTCCAGATCATCCTCCATCAACTGAATAGAAAGCCCATTGCAACATCTCCTGGAGAGAATACCATTACACCATCTTCGGATTCCCATTCATCCTTCAATTGATCCGTTGATCCATCATCATACCTATATGATATGCAATGCGATGCAATACAAAGACGTAATTAATCAACTGAAATCATGACTCATAAAATACGATTTACGCCTCTCAAGTTAATGAGCTAGTTCTAATAACTAACGTACTAAGCTACGTATCCAAGTTGGTGAATAAGGCGTTATTTCCCAACAAAGGTTTAGTTATACAATCCCAAGGTGTTTCTTTATTTCATTCTATCGATTTAATCTTTATTCGAAATAAGACATCATCATTTACCTAGCAAACTAATTATTCTAGAGCTATAAAAATTACAGTGAGCAGATAATAATATTAGTAATTTACTATAAAATATTCAGAGTCGACACTATCACCGATTTATTACAACAATTCCTACAAGTTCATATTTTTACAATACTAAGTATCTCAAATTAATTATATAGCTTCCAAGAATATTATCAAACTATATGAACAAAGTATACTAGCAGACAGACCATGATTTTAGTAGACTAACAAAATTGGTTTCACCATTTTTGGATATCTTCTACTATTTTATATTGATTTTTTAAAGTTAACTAGAAACCTATATTAGAAAAGCATTTAGAAAAATGGTAAGACCGGAGGCAACCAAATCGGCCTAGCGGCCCATGATAACGGCGCGGACAGCTCGGCACAGCGTGCACATGCGGCCCAGCGCAGGCGGATCCAGTCCAGCCCAGGCGCGTAGACACAAGCTGGTCCAGGCGGCCGCGTGGCCGACGGCCCAGGCCATGGCCCATGGCGCGGCAAGCCCAGGTGGGGCACGCGAGCGACCCACCAGCCAGCCCACGCGGCCAAGGTAGGCCGGCCCAGCGCGGCAGGTGGCGTGGCACATTTGCGAATCGGCCCCTGTATTTTCCTTAAACTAACCCGTGGTACTCTAGACACTATTCAACCCTATTAACATGAGTCACATATTGTGCACTGAGGACCCCATATTAGTTTCTATTCGCATTAAGGTCCTTCTTCTACCTTTTCACGAGCAGAGTAGAGGAATGCGCGTCGGCCTCACCGACGGCCGGGTCCGGCAGGGAAGGGCGCCACAGCGACGATGGGACGGCCAGCTCCCAGCGCAGGTCCCTCTAGGACACCAAGGTGGCCGCAGCATGGCTGGAGGCGGTGCCAGGCATCGGGACCATGCACCGCGGCGGCCGTAGAGCCAAGGAGCACCGGGGCGAGATCGATTCTGGCAGGTGGCCACCGGTGGCGCCGACCTCACCCGTACCTAGCCCCAGCCCAGCAGCGGTGGTTTGCGATGGCTCGGCCACGGCCGCTGGTGGCACCCAGCACCAGCGCGTCGTGTAGCAGGCGGTGGTAGCCAGCCAACCTGGTGCGGCCATGGCCAGCGGATAGGGCGGTGACTCGCTTGATCGGACATCTAGGGGTGTGTGAGCAGGGTGTAGGGTATGTGAGGTGGCTACGATGGTGGT
Organism: Miscanthus floridulus; assembly: GCF_019320115.1. Taxonomy (NCBI): domain Eukaryota; kingdom Viridiplantae; phylum Streptophyta; class Magnoliopsida; order Poales; family Poaceae; genus Miscanthus; species Miscanthus floridulus. The sequence goes on from NC_089595.1 coordinate 31,648,783, forward strand.
GGGCTCGGGCTCGTGACGGATGGCAGGGGGTGAAACAGCTCAGCAGCGGGGCGCTTTGGGGACGCGTGTGGCGCCGTTGAGCTACAGCGTGCGCAGGCAGTGGGAACACGGCCGCTCTGGAGTGCAGGGCACGGACGCCGATGTAGGACATAGTCGGAGGCAAGGAAGAAAGGCCTATGCAGCTGCGATGGCTCAGCTGCAAGTGCTCTAAAAGATGGGCCACGCAGGATGTGTCGGTAGGCACAGACAAGACCGCGGCAACAGAAAAATAGAGGGAGGGGAGCAGCATACGGGACACGGCTAGAAAAACTGGCCGGCCATGGAGGGCGCTGCGGTCTACTGCGGGCGTGGAAGAGGAAGCGATGGACGCAATCAGTGAGGGAGAGAAAGCAAGGAGCGACTTGACAGTCCTTCAATAGGGCGTTCCCGGCCGTGACAAAGCAAGCGCACATGGCCTACTGCGCTCACCCAGTAGATCAGCAGTGCCAAGCGGAGATGAGACCATAGAGGCAGGCAAGCAGACAACAGAGGACCAATGGGGCGGTGAGTAGGAACTAGGCTCCTTGAATGCAGAAAAAGAAAGGAAGAGAAATCAGAGGTAGCAGAGGTGATGCGACGACGCCGACAGATGGACAGTGGCGTGGTAGCAAAGCAGAGGCGACAAGGACAAGCAAGGGCAGACAACAAGGACGTTGATGGTGAACGCACGCCGGGATGAGAGGAAATGAGATAGGTCTAGGCATACCAAGTAGGGAGAGAGAGGATGCAAGCAAAGCAGTACCCGGCAGCAGCAGTCCAGCGCACTTCATTAACGCCGGGACAGCGCGGCGTCAGCATCAGCAATGCAGATCGATGGGACGATGCGAGCAGCAGGCCGGCCATCTTTCTTAAGGGCAAAAGACAGCAGCAACGTAGCAGCAGCAAGGACGCTCGCACAAGGCGCCGGACGCAAGACTATAGTGGCATGGATGAGACGGTGACTAATTGCCATGCAACGAGTACGCTGGACGCTAGAAAAAATAAACAAAGCTACTGCGCTCTCTCTTTCTCATCAGTTCGTGCTTATGAAAATAAACCCATGAGTATATATATATCGTTCTATTTATTAATGGATTTTATTTTATTTATAAAAGTTGCTTTTCATGCTTAATCTAACAGAACAAACCGTTCGCTAGAATTGTCGTTCGACATTCCTAAATATCTTTACACACTGTGTAATTTAACTTGGCATTGATTCGAGTCCACAAAACTAAGTCACCCATGATTCACTTATCACATTGAGTATGTTCTAATTCAAAAATTCAAGAAACCTGTTTCAAAAATTTTCTTAGACCTAAATCGCGGTGCTAAGCATGCTCGTAACACGAGGTGTTACAAACCTCTTCTTCAATTCTTTAAAGTTAGTCTGGCACTTCTCGGACCACACAAACTTAGCATTTTTCTCCAACAAAGCTATCATAGGCTTGGCAAGTTTAGAGAAACCTTCTATGAACCTTCTGTAGTATCCAGCCAATCCTATGAAACTTCGAATCTCTCTCACATCAGTTGGTGGTTTCCAATTCAACATATCTCTCACCTTGCTTGGATCTACTGTGATTCCACCATTAGAGATAACATGACCTAGGAAAGAAACTTCCTTCAACCAGAATTTACACTTGCTTCACTTAGCATACAACTTGTGTTCCCTGAGCTTCTGCAGGACCAACCTCAGATGTTCAGCATGCTCTTCTTCTGTTTTATAGAATACCAATATATCATCGATAAACACCACCACAAACTTATCCAGAAACTCCATGAACACCTTATTCATCAAGTACATAAAGTAGGCAGGTGCATTGGTCAAACCAAAAGACATAACGGTGTACTCGTACAAACCATACCTTATAGTAAAAGCTGTCTTGGGTATGTCAGTTGCATGAATCTTCAACTGATGATAGCCAGAACAAAGATCAATCTTAGAGAAAATGCAAGCACCTCTCAACTAATCAAACAAATCATCAATTCTAGGTAACAGATACTTGTTCTTGATAGTAACCTCATTGAGTGACCGATAGTCAACACACATCCTCTAAGTACCTTCCTTCTTGTCAACAAATATAACCGGTGCTCCCCATGGTGATGAACTAGGATGAATGAAACCTTTCTCCTATAACTCCTTTATTTGTTTCTTAAGTTCTTCTAGTTCGTTAACCCCCATTCTAAATGGACGCTTAGCTATAGGTGCAGTTCTAGGTAATAATTCAATAATAAACTCAATATCATGGTCAGGTGGCTTACCTGGCAAGTCATCGGGGAACACATCCAGAAATTCATCCACCACTAAGTCCTCCTTGTTGACGTTATCATCAAGCTGGTTCACCGTACCTGTTGGTGGTGCTCGTACTACCACATCGACACTGATTCTATCCCCATTTGGTGCGGTCATGACAACTACCTTCTCTTGACACTGAATGACTGCTTGTTGTTGCTTCATCCAGTCCATACCTAGAATCACATCAATACCAGATGTTCTCAACATAATGGGGCTCACTTTGAACTCTACCCCCCTTAAGGATAGACTAGTCGAAAGACAACGATAAGAAGCTTGCATACTATCCCCTGGTGAGCTTACTAATATAGGATATTTCATGGCACATAAGGGTATGCTATGGTTTCTAACAAATGCTTATGATATGAATGAATGCGAAGCTCTAGAATCAAAAAGAACATTGGTAGGAGTTGAGTTGATATCAAACGTACCGAGCATGACTTTTGGTTACACAAGTGCCGTCTCTATAGACACATGATTCCCATAATGTGAGGGCTTCTGGTTGCTATTCTCCCTCTGGGGTGTTTGCTGGTTGGGCTTCTCTAGGCAGTTATAAGACAGGTGACCTTCTTTACCACAACGAAAACAATTGCTGGGAGTGCTAGGGGCACTAGTCTTCATAGGAGTATTGTTAGGCGCTCCCTATCATGGTGTCTGCTGACCACTTTGTTGCTGAGGATGTTGATTGCCATTCTACTGCTGGTTCTGGTTGCGCTAAGGGTACTGAAAAACAAATCCACTGATTGGGTGGTCCCTAGAACCTCTGTTGGAAGCCTTGCTGAGGGTTGGTGCACGGACGAGTATTGCTCCCAAAGGCCTATCCCTGAAGCCTCCTCTTCTTGGCCTCCAGCTCTTTACGCTTATTGTCAATAACAATAGCGTGATTCACCAGCGTCTGAAAATTGGTGTATGTATTGGACATAAGTTAGAGTTGTAGACCATCATATAGACCCTTGAGAAAGCGATGTTGCTTATCGGCATCATTGGCCACCTCATTCGGAGCATAACGTGACAACTGAGAAAACTTGTCACGATACTCAGCGACGGACATGGATCCCTACTTCAGAGTTCTGAACTCCTGCTTGAGCTCTATCAATCCCTCTAGTATGTGATAGGACCTAAAATTCTCTCTAAACTCTTGCCAAGTGATAGGAGGAGCATTGGCAGGACGTCCATACTCAAATGCCTCCCACTAGTCTTGGGCTTCTCCCTAAAGCTGTCCTGACACATACAACACCTTCTGTTGGTCATCGCACTACGCTATGTTGAGTTGCTTTTCCACTGCAAAAAGCCAATCATCTGCTTCCAGTGGATCAGTGGCATGAGAAAACATCGGGGGATGGCCCTTCAAGAATTCACCACGCTTATCATGCGGTGCTCCACCAACTGGATGGTTCTGCTGATTCTGCACCAACGCTTGCATGAGCTGTGTCTACACTGCCAGAAGTTGCTCAATTGTCGGTGGTGGTGGTGGTGGTGGTGGATGTGGAGGAACACCTCCACAACCTCGGCCTCTTCCTCTTCTAGACATCTCCCATCCAACACAAATATTCAAAATTTAGAGATTTCCAAGTTAGAATGCATTCTGAAAATTTTTTGGACGAGTTCTAACATCAGCAGCTCGGTAAAATAGTCATATTTCGTGTTCCAGAAATCCAAAAGAGGCATACTTTATATGTTGGAAATCTTAAGAATTTATCTACAACTTTTATTCAGACCACATTCCCAGATTCTGTCGTTAGGTTACTCAAAAACAGGATACAACCGAAACTGTTCTAGATTCCAGACTACGTAGAAACTTTATCTTAAAATAGTGATATCTCACAAACCAGATCAGTATAGACTCGACTAGACTCAACTTGACTCGTTCTACTATCGTTTTGTTACATAAAAGGGACTCCAACATCTATGGGCAAGGTTTATGGGGAAGCTCCTCATACATCTTTGGTAGATTGAGGCACACCCTTTTCTCATCTATCACCTGTTGGTGTCTGTTAATGGTTTCCTGTTGTGCCTTCAACTGATCCTCTAGCCGGTTAATCTTTGCTATAGACTCATAGCCAAAGTGTACCATCACTAGGGTAGTTGGATCCGTGCCCTGTGGGTCCATTATTGCCCATTCCAATTCAGGGTGTTGGCGAGGGAGGAATCGATATTGGTCATCCTTCATATCCTCAAATCGATGACCACAAAGACCCTTGCAAGCTGCAATGGCTACATCTTCTATGCTATCCTCTATGGTCGCACAGTGAGCATGATGCACATAGTTTGAATCCAGCTAACATGCACCCTTCTGTTCATCCTTGATGGAGATGCACACCCTGGTCTTCCAATACGTCTCCTCTAGAGGGTGTGTATGCTCGTTGCAGACGTACTCCACAGCAGCATCCCAATCACCGTAGTAGGTTTGAAGAATCCCCATGAGTTGGTGGTATGAAACGGAGGATTCACACCCCGTGTCGACAAAAGATGCTCGGTAGTCCATCAAGGGGTATCCCGCGATGGTAGATTTGTCAGTGGAGGTGCGCGTAATCAGGAATCGGATGGTGACACAAGGTGTAGAGACAGTGATTTAGACAGGTTCAGGCCGTCTGATCGACGTAATACCCTATGTCCTGTGTCTTTGGTATATTGTATGGAATATGAGATGTATGTATCGTGTCCACTAGGGGACCCCTGCCTCTCCTTATATACTCTAGAGCGGTAGGGTTACAAGGAAAGTATCCTAGATCTTGTGGGTTGGTCCACCTCTGATGGTGCGGCCCATGTCTTGTCTTATGGATACTGGAGGCCTGACAGTAGGTGACGTTGTCATGTGGTGCCAGGGTCAGAAAGCAGAAGAAAGGCAGAAGACTGGCCGAGCAGGCAACCAGTCCATGGGCAGAGCCCCAAATCAAAAAGCACACATTCACCGCAAGGTGAAGTGTGCCCACTTAGTCCTTGAGCCTACTGGAAGATGAAGAATGAATCTTGTAGCAGGGTCAAAGAAAAAGAAGTCTGAAAGCTTGCCGACGTCGTCTGACATGCGCGTATCAAGACCCCATACGTGCTACCCAAAATTAGCAACTTGATCCGAACAGCATGGAGCAGCTTGATAGCACACCGATGAGACGTAGCAAGATCCGACCACCAAGGGAGCACCAAGGATTCCTCGGCATATCTAGCGATGTCTGAGGACCAAGGAGCGAGGAGTCCCCGACGTCGCTGGTGATGTCCGAGCACCAAGGAGCGAGGTGTCCTCGGCATCGCTGGCGATGTTCTAGCATCGAGGAGCGAGAGTCCCCGGCGTCGCTGGCGATGTCCGAGCACCGAGGAGCGAGAGTCCCCAGCGTCACTGGCGATGTCCGAGCACCGAGGAGCGAGGAGTCCTCGGCATCGCTGGCGATGTTAGAGCACCGAGGAGCGAGAGTCCCCGGCGTCGCTGGTAATATCCGAGCACCGGGGAGTGAGAGTCCCTGGCGTCGCTGGCAATGTTCAAGCACCGAGGAGCGAGGAGTCCTCGGCATCGCTGGCGATGTTTGAGCACCGAGGAGCGAGAGTCCTTAGTGTTACTGGCGATGTCTGAGCACTGAGGAGCGAGAGTCCCCGGCATCACTAGCGATGTCCGAGCACTAAGGAGCGAGGAGTCCTCGGCATTGCTGGTGATGTCCGAGCACCGAGGAGCGAGAGTCCCCGACATCATTGGCGATGTCTGAGCACTAAGGAGCGAGAGTCCCCAGCATCGCTGGCGATGTCCGAGCACCGAGGAGCGAGAGTCCCTAGTGTCGCTGGCGATGTCCGAGCACCGAGGAGCGAGAGTCCTCGACGTCGCTTGCGATGTTCGAGCACCAAGGAGCAAGGAGCCCCGGTGTCACTGGCGATGTCTGAGCACTGAGGAGCAAGAGTCCTCGGTGTTGCTGGCGATGTCTGAGCACCAAGGAGCGAGGAGTCCCTGATGTCATTGGCGATGTCCAAGCACCGAGGAGCGAGAGTCCCTGGCGTCACTGGCGATGTCTGAGCACTGAGGAGCGAGAGTCCCTAGTGTCGCTGGTGATGTCTGAGCAGCGAGGAGCGAGGAGTCCCCAGCATCGTTGGTGATGTCCGCAAGGTGAAGTGTGCACACTTAGTCCTGGCGCGCCAACTGTCGACAAAAGATGCTCGGTAGTCCATTGAGGGGTATCTCGCGATGGTAGATTTGTCGGTGGAGGTGCGCGTAATCAGGAACCGGATGGTGACACAAGGCGTAGAGACAGTGATTTAGACAGGTTCGGGTCGTCTGATCGACGTAATACCCTACGTCCTGTGTCTTTGGTGTATTGTATTGAATATGAGATGTATGTATCGTGTCCACTAGGGGACCTCTGCCTCTCCTTATATACTTTGGTGGGGTAGGGTTATAAGGAAAGTATCCTATTTGGTACTATACAATAACTTGCGGTGCACACCAAGCAGCGCCGTGCACGCCTGGATCTTGTGGGCTGGGCCACCTCTGATGGTGCGGCCCATGTCTTGTCTTGTGGATACCGGGGGCCACACCCCCACAACTCATCCTCGAGCCTGATAGCAGGTGACTTAGTCATGTGGTGCCAGGGTCAGAAAGCAGAAGAAAGGTAGAAGACCGGTCGAGCGGGCAGCCAGTCCACGGGTGGAGCCCCTAATCGAAAAGCACACATTCACCGCAAGGTGAAGTGTGCCCACTTAGTCCCCGAGCCTGCTGGAAGATGAAGAATGAATATTGTAGCAGGGTCAAAGAAAAAGAAGTCTAAAAGCTTGTTGATGTCATCTGACATGCGCGTATCAAGACCCCATACGTGCTGCCCAAAATTAGCAACCTGATCCGAATAGCATGGAGCAGCTTGATAGCGCACAGATGAGACGTAGCAAGATCTGACCACCAAGGGAGCACCAAGGAGTCCCCGGCATAGCTAGCGATGTCCGAGCACCGAGGAGCGAGAGTCCCTAGTGTCGCTGGTGATGTCCGAGCACCAAGGAGCGATGAGTCCCTGACATCGCTGGCGATGTCTGAGCACTAAGGAGCGAGAGTCCTCGGCATTGGTGGCAATGTCCGAGCACCAAGGAGCGAGGAGTCGCCGGTGTCGTTGGCTATGTCCGAGCACCAAGGAGTGAGAGTCCCTGGTGTCGCTGGTGATGTCTGAGCACTGAGGAGCGAGAGTCCCCGACATCGCTGGCGATGTTCGAGCAATGAGGAGCGAGGAGTCCCCAGCATCATTGGCGATGTCCGCAAGGTGAAGTGTGCACAATTATCCTGGCGCACCAACTATCGACAAAAGATGCTCGGCAGTCCACCGAGGGGTATCCCATGATGGTAGATTTGTCGGTGGTGGTGCGCGTAATCAGGAACTGGATGGTGACACAAGGCATAGAGACAGTGATTTAGACAGGTTTCCGCCATCTGATCGACGTAATACCCTACGTCCTGTGTCTTTGGTGTATTGTATTGAATGTGATATGTATGTATCATGTCCACTATGGGACCCCTGCCTCTTCTTATATACTCTAGAGAGGTAGGGTTACAAGGAAAGTATCATATTTGGTACTATACAATAGCTTGCGGTGCACGCCAAGCAGCACCGTGCACACCTGGATCTTGTGGGCTGGGCCACCTATGATGGTGCGGCCCATGTCTTGTCTTGTGGATATCGGGGGCCATACTCCCACACCCTGGCTTATAGTAGACCTTGGTAGTCCATCCTAGGTGCGGGATCAGCTCATCCTCTTCAACGGCGTCTTCCTCATCATCATCATTGGACAATAAGACGACCTCTACTTCTTCGAGTTCTTCCTGGACTGGCTCAGGCGTAGGTACAGGTGTTGGCGAATCAAATTCTTATTCCTAGGGTTCCTGCTCCTCAGGCTCCATGGACAAACCACAAGGCTGGTAGTAACCTTCGGTGCTGATGCGGGCGGTCTTACTGGCAGAGGCATCTATAGAATTAGATTTAGTTAGATTAGAAGCAATAATTTTCATAACAGAATAAGACAAAAGAAGCATAAAACTTTAGCAAATAGCAAGGGTGAGATAGAAAGCATGAAATGAGTGAAGCAAAAGAAGCTAAAACATCCATTGCTAACTAGACTTGCGTCCTACAGTCAACACAGCTCTGATACTAATATGTCACACCCAATTTTAAGGATAAAATGGGATGCAAAATCTTATGTGCGCCTAGAGATCAGTCACACATAAGCCGACAAATTATGAATAGTATCATCACAAGTGTTTATTACAGCATAAATAAGACAGAGTCTTCACATAAATATAGCGAAAGTATAAAGCAAAGATCTCTCCCGAAAGCTCCATATCACAGGGACGTCAACTGGTCGACCACAAGTCTAGTAATCCTCAGGAAAATCGCCATTACCATAGCCATCTGTTACCCATCCAGGATTTTTATCCAAGTAATGAAAATAAACAAGTGTACGTACAGGTCGTACTCAACAAGTGTAACAAGGGGTTCATGAGGCTCAAAAGGCTTGACACAGGTTTAACCGCATTCAGCTTTTAGTTGTCACAATTTTAGCTTAAGAGTAGCAACAGGTTGTTTTTATTCCCAAAGTAAAACACATGATCAATGTAAACATGAGTAATGAATAGCATAAACAGATAATTCTTAGTGATCATCTATTCCATAAGGGTTCCAAGGTTGCTCGTGACCGTGAGCACGACTGATATACCAGTTTTACACTCTGCAGAGGTTGTACACTTTCACTGTGAGTCATGATACCCATATGCTCAGGTTAATTACACCCAAAACACTTCCAAGGTCAGCAGGCAGGGGTCACTATGAATCCTTTCAAAGGTTCGTCTAACAAGTTAGGGCTGCTAGGTTTCTATGGCCTATGAATATAGGGCTCCCCTTCCGACAGGCACAATGACACGCAGCCTATACACTGACGGACAGAGGCCGCACTATATCTAACCCGGAACACACCCCTCTTGCGCCATAAAGGTAACCTCTAACAAGCTAGAAAAGGTCCTCATACTAAGCTAAAGCCAGAGCCATGTAGCCCTCATAGCTATACTATAAGTCCTGGATGATCACTTACATATAAGTCCTTAGGGAGAGGAATCTGAAGTATTTAGAAAGTAGCTAAACACTCTAGCCCCCTTGTTTTCAAGTTGCTAAAAAGTCATATTTTAATGTTTATTGCATATAGTATTAGTCAGGTTACAAGATCATGGTTTAATTGAGCACTAGCAAAGCTACCCAATGCATATCCCGTAGGTGACAAGGTAAAAGTTCAATTCTAGGGAATCCCTATCAAGGCAACACATGCAACATGAATTTAATGTATTAAAGTGAATAAGAAACGAGAATGATCACATGCTATACTTGCCTTGAACAAAGTACTCCTGCTGTTCCTGTTCGTCAAAGTAGTACTCTTGGTTTCCCACGAATTGCTCACCGTCTATAATCGATAATCACAGCAACATACAAGCATACAGAAGCAATCATGCATAGCAAACAAAAGTTATATATTAGAATAGTACACCAATCAACATAAAATCAAGATAAAAAGTTTATAAAATGAATCTACATCTCACTACGAACACAGAGCCGCAAAGATCACAAAAATCGGAGCTAAAACGAAGAAGTTATGAATTAAACAAGATTTTCTTTAGTAAAATAATAGATTAAATCTCGAATTTTAAAAGTTGAAAACATACTTAACAGTAGTATAAACATGTAGATTATGGAATTACGAACCTAATGTAACTTGAACGGATCAAATTGGAGTTAAAACGGAGATTTTATGGCTAAAACAAGATTAGTGACAAAACTATAAATAGGTGAAACCGTATTTTAGATCTAACCGAAACAAAGTACGCTTTCAAAAAAAAGAAAATGAAATCTGGAAAGACGCTATGGACTGCGGGTTAAGATCTAATTAATTGTAAGGGATTTTTTTACAAAAATGCCGGCGAAGGGGTATCCTTGATCTTGGGCCGCTAGATTAGATTTGGACGGCTGAGATTGGATCGGGCGGTGTAGGTGATTGGCGGCGAGCTCATTTGTGGCGGCACCATGGCCGGAGCGGCGGCGCTTAGCGAACCGTGACCTACAGTCCACGACTGAAAGAAGAAAGAGCACGGGGAGAGAGAGAAGCTCAAGGGGACTCACCGAGACCAACAAAGCGAGCGGGGAACCAACGACGGCGTGCAGCAACGGCGTGCAGCTACGAACTCAACGACGGTGGCGACACTGGGGCTAGGTGATTGTGAGTGCTAGGCGAGGGCAAAAACTTGCTCTGAGGTGGAATAGGGAGGCGGCGCAGGCTCGGGCGGCATTTAAGAGGGTCGAGGCGGCTTGCGGGGCACGCAAAGCGGGGGAAGCAGGGCGAACGCGGACTCCGTGCGCGAAACAGAGTCCGTTGCGGGGACGGCTCAAGGTGGGAGACGGTCCTGACAAGGCGGACCCACCTGTCAGCGAAAGGAGGGCATGGGAACGGGCGAACAGAGAGACAAAGGGAGAGAGGAGAAACGCGCTGGTGCGGCCCCAGAGGGAGAGTGAGCTTGCGCCAGCGCGGCTGCTAGCTGGGCCGGAGTGACGCGTGGCCCGCAGGGCAAGGTAAGCCGAAGGGGATGGGCCGGTCGAGAGAAGCAAGGCTAGTTGGGCCAAAAGAGAGGAAGAGTGAGGGAGGAAAACTTTGTCTTTTTCTTTTTATTTTCAAAACTTTTTTCAAAAAAAATTCAAATGGATTTTGAATTTGAATCAAACCAAGCATCACAAAAACCCCAATGCAGCAGCATGAATGCACAATCATGTATGTTGACCTATATTTGATTTTAATTTCAGTAAAATTATTATTTTCCTAAATTCAAATGCTCACAAAAATGCATAACAAATCAAATTCTCCTATTTTAAAATTATGCAAATTTTAGGGTGTTACAGAAACACCGGAAAACGTCAGCGGAGGCCATTCTCTGATCAACCGGCCTACCACATGTCGACCGAAGGAGAAGGGAGGGCTAGATATTTTGGACCTTGAGAGGTTCACCAGGGCTCTCAGATTACGATGGTTGTGGTTCAAATGGATGGTTGTGGTTCAAATGGAAACAAAAACAAAGAGCGTGGAATAGTTTGGAGATTCCTTGCGACAAATATGATCATGATCTTTTCAATGCATCAACTGTAGTCAACATTGGAGATGGAAGAACAGTGGCATTCTGGACCTCTCCCTGGATAGAGGGAAATACCGTAAAACACATTGCACCCAGCTTGTATCAAAAAACATGTCGGAAAAAAATCACAGTCCAAAAGGCATTGGCTAACAACAAATGGATTGATCACATTTACCCCCCAACACACGAGAAGAAGTAATAGAGTTTGTACAGCTTTGGGAGGCTATCAGAGACATCCAGCTGAACCTTTTAGTGGAGGACGAAATTAAATGACGATGGGCAGAAAGCGGGAAATACACTACAAAAAGTGCTTGATATGCGCAAACACTCCATCTACTACTACCGTTGCAACAAAGTACCGCTACTACATGAGTTCTGACCATCTAGCCACCCTATTACAAAAGACAATGCCCTTAGAGGTGTCCAAAATATCTTCTTCAATGATCATTCAGTATTTACTTTGATATACGCAAGGTGAATCACAGCTGTAACAACTGGAGCTATCTGTTATAAGAAAAACCACAAAATTATCAGCATTCTACAAACACATATATTAATATATACAAAAGAGGAATGTAAAAAGAAATATTACAGCTTCCATCATCTTCAACTCCAGCTAGAGGATCATAATCAAAGTCATCAACTCTATCTAATTTTTTTTTAAGATTAATACATGCATTACAACCTAAATAAAAAGTTAAATGGAATCTCGTTACAAACAGAAAAGTCATAAAGCAATGGGCTAATGGGAGACCATTTAAAGAGTAAGATGAGAGCAACAATTGAGAAATCTACAAATACAGACATAACATAGAATTTTAAATGTGTGTTATCTCCCTTTAGAAGGACCTCATTGTCTACACCAAACTCACCTGTATTTATCCGTAGACCTTTGTAGTGCTCTGCAAGGAGCTCACTGCCTACACCAACCTCTGTTGTTATACAAAAATATTGATGAGAAGATACTAAAATGAAGTAGAAAGTTTCAGCAAGTACAATAAGCCAATGGAAACGAATCTAATGATGTTACTGGATGGAAAAGAAAAACATAACGTGATGCGAGGCATTTAAAAGAGTAAGATGAGAAATATATGGCAATTGAGAAATCTATAATGATAATAATTCTAATCTTGGCACAATTGGCACCATAGCATGGCAGATATATTAGCAAATGAGAAGAGAGATGGCAAGCATAATAATACATTACCTGTTTACCTGTATGATATGCATGAACACCCTGTGCTCCATGGCGTGGCATAGCATAAATGCCATATGTTCCAAGGTGTGGCATAGCATGAACGCCCTCCTGTGCTCTATGGTGTGGCATGACATTTTGCCTATGAAAAAAGCAACATTTTAGTAAGAAAAGCTACATTTTAGTAAGAAGAGAAACATTTTGGTAAGAAAAACAACATGTACTGCTAAAAGCAACAACTTTCAATAGAAAAGGAAATGGCAGAGGCAAAGCTTCAGATAATTCATGAGTGCATCTAGCTGACCTTGTTGCTTGCCAGAAATGCTCGCCAGTTCATTCACCAGTGCATCTAGCTGACCATGTTACTTGCCAACAATGCTCTTCAGTTCTATCTCAGCTTGTAGGATGGTAGTATTTGCATTCATCTCTTCTGTCTTCTTCTCCAGCTCTCGATAAGCTCTCCTCATGTCGTATGTAGTTCTTTTCCCACATGAATTTGACACATGACTGCAGGAACTGCATCATGTACGACAGGGGGAATTCACCAATAATCTCTCAAACGACGGTTAAGAAAGCAACTATACCGCAACTAAATTGTGATTACTATTGTCACAGAACCGACCAATTTATAAGAGCACAAGTACAATGGCAACCACCGGGGCGATCACACTATCATACTTGAGCCCATATAAACCTGATAGTCCGTCGAGTGTCTCGAAGGACCTCGAATCATAACCAACATACAAACAAATATCGTACATGATTCAACACACATGTCACATGTTACATAAAGTTCACAAGTAGTTCAACATACATCAGAGTACAAATAAAGTTATTACAACACAAAGTTCACATTTAGTAGAGGAAGCACCATAGTTTTGAAACCATCACACACACGGTTCAGATACATGCCAGTTTCATGATCATTTCCAACAAAAGCACATAGAGAAACTACTAGAAAAGGCCTTGCCCGTCGGCCTCATTCCTCATCCACGGTGGGAGAGAAACAATTCTTGCAATAACCATGATACACGGTACCATCTGCAACAAGTGGGAATAAACCCTGAGTACTGAAATGTACTTATAACAGAACCATCCAATTTATAAGAGCACAAGTATAATAGCAGCCCGCAAGCGGTCGCACTATCATACTTGAGCCCATATAAACCCGGTAGTCCATCGAGTACCATGAAGGGTCTCGATTCATCGCCAATATACAACCAAGATCGTACATGATTCAACATACATGCCACATGTTACATATAGTTCACAAATACATTGCCATACATCAGAGTATGATTCAAGTTATTACAAACCAAGTTCCAAATAAAGTAATAATAACAGAAGCAAAGTAGTTTTAAAACCAACATCTCACATCGTTGTTTAATACAAGCCACTTCGTGATCACCACCCACAAAAGCATCACAGATAAGATATATAGGTAGAAGCGCCTTGCCCATGGCCTACTCCTCGTCCACAACAGGACAGAAGCAATTCTTATAATAGCCATGAAAGACTGTGTTATCGGCATTAAGTGAAAAATAAACCCTGAGTACAAGAAGGTACTCAGCTAGACTTACCCATCATAAACCAAAAATAAAGTGACTCCAAGGATCATGCAAGGCTTTATAAGTAGAGCTAGCTTGACAACATTTTGCATAAAAGCTACTAGTTGAGCTATACATTTTATAATTTGGTCATCAAGTTAGTTAATTATAGCTATTTATCTATAGATTAGCTACTAACCTATGCCAAACATGTGGTATATCCGTAGTGATAGAACAATAGTAACCATAGCAATTTATTATATCATTCTCAGAACCATTCCACTTGCCATTATCACTACGATAGAAGGAAGCTCAGTTAAGTTTCTCACTATCCGGAAGAGACGATGATTCGAATCGATTGCAACCAGCTGGGCAGTATTCCTAACACAAACCCAGGTCTACCAGCCACGGTAGCCTTAGGTCATCTTTGGTACAACTCAGGTATACATTTTGTGGGTTCAATCAGCGCCGCACCCTCAGGGACACTACCAGATGCCAGGTCGATCAGGACTCTAACCTGCCCTTGGCCTCACACCGGCTCCCCGCACATTCTTACTACCTCAAGTGTGAGCACTCTAACAGAATGAGGCCCGGCTTGAGTTGAGCTACTCAGCTTTGCGGTTGGAACGAGTTATTCGGCCAACTAAGTGAGAGGCATGCGTTCAAAATGACCAAGGACCAACAACGATGCGATCCTTAATCGGCGCAGACGGAATCACATGAGTCAACCTACAACATAGACTCTGTTCGGCCTCGATTTACAACATCCCATGGTTCTTTTACACGATAGCAAATATAGCCAACCGTGGTTCAGTGTCCATCTATATCTCGCAGGTGATAGGAAATCGCCCGACTTCTACCAAGCTAAACATTGCTAAGCAGTTATTCGATCCTAGACCTACATAGGATTCAAGGTATATTTCTAGACAAGGTAGTTCTATACATCAAGTGTTTCCAATCAACTTTTATAACCTAATGCATCAAACATAAAGGACTCAAGTGATATTTTATAAAACATAATAGGCTTATAATGCTCCGGGGCTTGCCTTTCAGGAAAGAAGTAGGCTGATGATCAGGGCACTCTGGTAGTTCTTTTGGAGCCTGCTCCTCGCCTTCAGGAGCTGCAGGCTGGGGTGTCTCCTAATTCTCCTCCTCCTCTGCTTCGAACTCCAAGAGGGTAATTCCTTCGGGCGATCCTATATGCATGAGCACGGATAAGATATCATGGATGCATAGGTAATGACATGGATGATATGATATGATGAAATGCATAATCATAAATGTTCTTAATAGCAAGGTATTAGGGTGATAACAAGATTAATTTTCTTTTATTGAGTAGGTGCATATCTCCTCTCTAGTAACTAAACAAACACATATTTAAACATTTTTTGGGCTGCAAGACACTAGCCACTTGTTTCGACCATAACTGGAGTTATACACATCCAAACAATATGATCATGGACTTTCTGAAAATCTTATAATATTTTATATAACTTTATTTTAATCATCTTAAGGTGATTCAGTAGCTATCTAGGTCAAATAATTTAATATTTCAGATCTATCTACTGGACAAGCAAATCTGATAGCAGACTTCTAACAGCTACAACTCTTAAACCATTAGGCCTATGACCAAGAAATTTTAGGACAAGAAAGATGAGTAAGTTATCTATAACTTTGTTATTAACAAGTTTCACAGAAAAGGTCAATATCATCATGAATTTGTCAATACAACAGAAACTACTCATGCAACCATTTAGTTGAATTATAAAGCAATAATTAACTAGTTGTCTATAACCAATTAATTCCAAGCACAACAAATAATAGCAACACATCATATGCATCACAAGAACCATAGAAAACATCATGGTTAAGCCCAAGTAAGTTATGTATATTTATTTATGAATTTCCTTATATAATAGGGTGATTTAAAGGATAATTATTTCTAGTGCTCAATAATCTCTAAGAAAATTATAGTAGCTTAAACATGACCCCAATAGTCTACTGTACAAATTTTATTCCATATGGATAAGTGTAGCAACCTCTACAAAAATGATAAGTTGCATAGGCTTATTTTAACAAAAATAGTTTAGCCTAGGGAAAAGTGTCAAACAATAAATTTCATATTTTCCTTACTTTCATCCTATCATAAGAACACTGTGTAGAAATTTGCATGATCATAAGCTATGTATTTTTACCCCAATTAATCTCACTAGAAACTAGCATTTAATTAAGGTGAAATAGAAAGACCATATTTCTAGTATGACACTGTAGGTTTAGTATTTTTTCTAGCTAGAGCATGCCAACACGAGACCCACAAAATTAAAATCACAATTTTAGCACTTCCCTAGCTCAAGTTATGCATTTTACAAGATAGAAACAAATTTAAAAGCACTTTACTAGCTTAATTTAATTCCCCAAGAAAAATACCCCAAACAGTAGGTTTTATATTTTTATCAAATAGTACACTTCATGATGAATCCAGCAAAATTTGGATCACCCCATTTGGACACTCCTAGCAAAAGATATGGATTTTTGAAGTTTGCAATTAAATCTATGAAAACAAATAAAGAAAAATCAACTTCACCCCGGGAGCTGTAGCTACGTGCACCCGGCCTATACACCCAAGAGACGCTGACAATGGGGCCCATGGGTCAAAGGACCCCACAAGATAGAGAGACAGAGCAGGGGTGCGATGGTTGACTGGCCCTATCTCACCGACGGTGAGGTCACCGGCGATGAGGTCTTCACCACTACACTCGCCTCGTCAAGCCACATCGAGGGGTACCCTCAGTTGGCTCGGTGCATCACCGGAGCAACTTTGCCAGTGAGCATGGTGGCTCGGTGGTGGCGCGTGGTGGTGGACTCACTATCTCCAGCGATGGTACGACCAAGCGAGCGCGACTATAGCTTCTACAAACCCTAGCGGAGCTCTACGGTACGGATCGAGCCACGGTGAAGCGGTAGTGATCTCCGGCCACATGCATGGCGGCACGGCAGCGCACATCGCAAGCGGGGGCACTTGTCATTCTGATGAGATGGTGGTTGGTGGTGGGTCTACATCTTTGGTGATGGTGCTAGGTTTCAAGGCCATGCAGAAACACACTCCAAAAGGGGACGACAGGGTCTAGTCGGTGCCAAACGCGGTGAGCTTGAGCTCGTGGCCATGGCGGGCGCATGCGGTGCGGTCACATGTTCCCGTGCTATGGTGGTAGCGGTTAAACTGACTATGATGTGAGCTATTGGGACCTAAGACAACGATGGACCAGGGGAGAAAGAGGTAGGACGAGCAGCGGATACGGCTAGCCACGGTGAGCTCAGAGCTCGGCGGCACTCCGTGGCCATGGCGACGACGGCGACGTGAAATGTCACATTACCTAGGCTCAAACGGTGGCAATGGTGAGTCGGGGAGGTAGAGGAGATGACGGTGCAATAGTGGGTGAGATAGATTGGCCGGTGGTGCAACGAGAACGGTGCGTGAGCACGATGGTGGTGCGGCGGTGGTGATGGTGGCTTGCTCCACTCCGCTTTGAGCGAGAGAGCAAGGCAAGGTGAGGCAGAGAGAGTGAGCGCGTGTGGAGAGCCTGTAGGGACGTGGCTCCCTTTGCTATCCGCACTGGCCTGACATGCAGGCCCAATGCCGATGTACGACGTCCATGCGACGGACGCGGCCTATGGCCGGTCGGCCACAACGTCGCGCTGCCTTGGCCGGTTTCAGGCCTGCAACAGATGATTGACAGAGCGAGTTCATGTACATGTAACTCCCAAACTAGCTTGATTCAGCAAAAACTTCCCTAATACGAATTGTAGAACTATCAAGGTTCTACAACTTTGCTTAAATGAGTTTGGTCTAATTCGAGCTGGTTTAGAAGTTACAATGCTCCAAAGTGGTGCACATTGAAACCGAAATCAGCTTATGACTTAACAAATTTTTCCATGTCTAAAAACAACACTTCTTTGCTACTTGTGGGCCCTATTTGACCATGTTAATCACTGAATTAGCTCATGGCCCTTAAACAAAGTTTGTTACCCATGTCAAGAATTACAACTTTTATTAAGGGTGCACTTCCATGCAAAATTGGTTCATGTCATGAACACAAACATTATTCCATTTACCATCCTAGATATGTCTAAGGTGTTTTTGTGACCCCACAACCATCTCTTACATTGGTCACACATGATCACAAGCATATGCATGTATATAAGCAACATCACATGTGATAAAGAGAAGGTGAATGAAAGGAAACTTCATATGCTCATGCTCATGAATGCTTGGATGATGCTTGTGCTCATGAAATGCAAGTGCCAAATGCATGCTTAACACTAGGGTGTTATAGTACTCAGCTAGACTTACCCGTCATAAATCAAAAATAAAGAAACACCAAGGATTATGCAAGGCTGTAGAAGGTAGAGCTGGCTTGATAACATATTGCATAAAAGCTGAAGTAATACATGTCTTGATCTGTTTAGTTATTCTAGCAACAAGTTATACTTATTAAAATTAAGCATGTCTAGGTTGGCACCTGTACTAGAGCAATCACTTGATTTAAGCTAAAGCAAACAATAGTAACCATATCCGGTGTATTCATCATAACCATCACAATCCATCAAGTTACTATGATGAAGGGGCTCAGTCAAGTTTCTCACTATTGAGAGAGATAGCGATTCAAATCGATTGTAACCAGCTAGGCAAAATCCTAACACAAACCCACACTTCCCCATCGGAGTCACGTCGGGTCACCTTTGGTACAACTTAGGACTCATTTCGTGGGTTCGATCAGCGTTGCGCACTCAGGGACCAACCAGTAGCCAGGACGCTCAGGCCTGGCCTACCCTTGGTCTCATATCTATGTCCTCACACATCCTTACTACCTCCAGTGTGCACCCTTGGACAGAACGACTCCTGGCCTGAGTTGAGATGCTCGGCTTCGCGGTCGGAACGAATTGTCCGACCAGCTAAGTGAGAAGCTGTGTTCAAAATGACATGAGGGCCTACAACAATGCAGTCCTTAAGCGGCTCGAACAAAATCACAAGTGTCATCCTACAACCTAGACTCCACCCGGCCTCCATTTACATCATCATATGGTTCTTTTACACGATAGCAAATATAGCCAACTGTAACCAAGTATCCACCTATATCTCGCAGGTGATAGGAAATCACCCGACTTCTACCGAGCTAGGCATGGCTAAGCATATATTCGATCCTAGACCTATATAGGGTTCAATGTATATATTTCTGGACAAGGAGATTATATGCATCAAGTGTTTCTAAACAACTCCTACAACCTAATGCATCAAACATAAAGAACCCAAGTTGGTATTTATAAAACATGGGAGACTTAGAATGCTCCGAGGCTTGCCTTTCAGGTAGGCCGATGGTCTGTGATCAGGACACTCGGGCAGCTCCTCCTGAACCTATCCTTCTCCTTCGGGCACCTCCTGCTGTGGGATCTTCTGCAGGGTCTCCTCTCCTTTGAGTTCGAACTCCAGCAATGTCACTCCCTCCGCCGATCCTATATGTATGAGTACATAGATAAATATAGAGAATGCACAAGGGATGATATGAATGATATGGTGCAATGCATATATATATATATATACATATATATATATATATGTATATATATATATATATGTATATATATATATATGTATATATATATATATATATACACCTTAACAACAAGATGGCAAGGTGATAACATGGTTAACTTTATTTTACTGTGTAGGTGCATATATCTTCTCTAGTACAAGAAACAAACACTCACCATGCCCAAGCAACCTAAGATAAAGTTGTTCATCAACAGTAAGAGGCCTAAACCTACAGCTAACAACTTATCTTAATTAGCCTAGGCATCTAATTACAAGTATCAAGCCCACACAAAGCAAACAAGTTAAAAGAACTAGATACAAGTGAATTATAGAGCAATAATTATCTAGCTGCATACAACCAATCAAATTTGGGCACAACCAGATATACCACCTGGTTATATGCATCACAAATATGCTAGAAAGTATAATGGTTAAGCCCAAACAAAATATTTACATGCTTTTATTAATTTCTTTAGGTGGTAAGGTGAAATAGAGAACTTGTATTTCTTGTGCACAGTAAATTCTGTAAAAATTACAGCAGCCTATACCTGCTCCCAAGAGTCTACTAGTAAAATTTCATGCCATTTGAAGGAGTGTAGCAACCTCTACAAAAATGACAAGTTAACTAGGCTTATAACAACTTAAATAGGTTTAGCATAGTGAAAAATGTTAAACAACATATTTTCTATTTTTCTTACATTTCTTGTAATACAAGAATGTTGTGAAAATTAATTCATGCCCATAAGTTACATAAATCTAACATAATTAATTTCATAAGAAACTAGCATTTAACCAAGTTAAATTACAAAGTCATACTCAAAGCATGCTCACTATAGGTTTAATATTTTTCCAAGCTACATCATGTCAAAACAAGACCAACAAAATTAGAATCACATTTTTATCATCTCCCTAACTCAAGTTATGCATTTTACAAGATTAAAAGGTATTAAACAAGGTAAATTCAAATAGGGTATAAAACTATAGCACATATCAAGTTTCATATTTTTAACAGATAGTACTCATCAAGATAAAGCTAACAAAATTTGGTTCACTCAATTTGGACACTCCTAGATCTAGATATAAATTTTACAAGTGCATCAATTCCTGGAAAAACAATTAAAGAAAAACAGCAAAACCGTGTTAAATGTTAGGTACACCCGAATTCACACCCACTCCCTGTGACTACCCACTAGGCCCCTCAATCAACCAGCCCCACCTGTTAGCCTGACCAAATAGAGGCACCGTTTGACCGGCGAAGAGCTCGCCGACGACGAGGTCTCCGGCGACACGGTCACTACCATTCATTTCGCCTCGTCACTCCGCATCCAGCGGTGTAGGTGCTTGAACCCATTACAACCTCTAGCTAGGGTGGTGGCACTCATGGTGGCTCAGCAGCGTTACACGGCAGCACGCTCGCGTGGCTCGCCATCTCCAGTGGTAGAAACGACAGTTAGGGTTTAGGGTTAGGTTCCTGGGTGCTAGGCGGCGACGTGGCATTCCGATGAGCAGGGTGACGCATTGCTTAACCAAGCCTCGTTCTAATTTCCCCATCCTATGGCTAAGCTCTAATGCCTAGAAGCAAGAGAGGAAGGGGACTAGGCCAACGTGGCCACGGCCACGTGCATGGCGGCGGCGCAGCCGGTTCACGGCTATGCGGTCTGACATTCGGCCTTTGGCAAGGCCAACGCTATAGGTATCACTAGCCCGAGCGACTACGGAACAGGGAAGAGAGAGTAGTGTAGATGCGTGGTGGCTCAGCCACGGTGAGCTCAAGCTCGGCGGCGGCAATGGTGGCGCGGTGACGGCGCACTGGCTCTAATGTGCTCACCTAGGTTCAAACGGCTACGCTAGAAGGTCGAGAAGGTGGCGGGTGATACGGTGGTGCAGTGAGCGCGGCGAATCGGTGGCTATGTCTGCGGTGGCTGGCTCGACTACGACGGCGCTGCTGTGGCTGCTCTGCGCTGGGAGCGATAGAGAAAGCGAGCGAGAGCCCGGCGTCCCCCCCCCCCTTGGCACGGCAGCACGGGCCCGACGCCGGCCTACGGCCGCCACATAGTAGGCGTGGCCTGACGCGGTCGGCCACTGCCGCGTCCGATTTCAGGCCGATTCAGGCCTAACAACACTTTGAGCCCCCAAATAGCCTAAACCGTGGTGAATTTTTATCAACCATTTTCACCATTTGTTAGAGCTATAAGAGTACTACAAAATTGCTTAAAGAAGTTTTGTCTAATTCTCGTTGGTTTTCAAAATACAATGCTCCAAAGTTGGCTACATGGAAACTGAAACTTAGTTTGAGAGCCAAATTTTTTGTTTCAAAAATAGCATTGAGTTGATTTTTGTGAGCCCTATTTGACTAAGCTAGGCACTGATTCAGCTCTTGACCATTAAACAAAGTTTGTTCTAAGGATCTAAACTACGACTTTTATTTATGTTTCACTGTCATGCAAGTTCTCTAAGTAATTTTTCAAGATAGGTCAAACAATCAACATGATAAAGGCACTTCTAGTCATACCAACACATAGAAGCAATTTTGGACCAAGTCATGAATACAAACATGGTTTCATTTCTCATTCTAAGTGTGTCTAAATTGATTTAGTGACTAAACAACAATCACTTGCATTAACAAGCATGATCATCAAGCATACATATGGCTAATCTAAGATTTTAGGGAAATAAACATAACAAGAAAATGCATCACCACATGCTTATGATTATGAATGGATGGATGATGCTTATGCTCATGCAATGCAAGTGCAAAAAGACAAACTTAACACTTATGGTGTTACAACTACGGCATATCAAAGTTTTTCATTAAAATATATTGATTCTAATGATGCTTTCTCATGTCATATTTTCTTACCTTATGTTTATTTATATCCCATATTTTTCCTATACCATCCAATCTGAATAAGACCCTTGTGATATATAAAAAAAAATAGTTAGACAAAGGATAATAAGAGGCAAATAATTGGTATATTAATCAATCACAAAATATACCACTATACCTCGTGTTCTTATTATGATTAATTAGGATTTGCTATAATTCTTTATGCCAAATAAACAAAGTAGTAGCAACAACGTGAACCACCCGGTTATATCTATTTTTCTTAATTGGTTGACAACTCATAAAAGGTAGGAATAAAGGACACCCACTTCTATATATATCACCAACAAAATTAAAGGCGGCAAGAACTTATGTATCTATTGTCCTTTTCGTGCATCAAGGATTATAGCTACGTGCAAAATTCATTGGTTCAGTTATGTATTGTTATTATTTATTGTGAGATGGACTCAACAAATGAAATGTACTATAAAGTGTAAAACAAGGCTAAGCATGCATCATGTGAAGTACATATAAGCTAAACCGAGTGTAAGCTAATTAATTGAAATGAGCTAAACTATTATACCTCCGACATGACTTAGTGCAAGTGAAAGTCCAATATTTAATTGAGTCCATAAATTTTTGAATTGTACCAATCCCGGCTACTAGTCATAGCTAATTAAAATGTATTATATAGTTCTTTATATACACCAAGAAAGAAGCAAAGGGATATAGAAATAACAACATACCACACTATGGAGTTGCCATGGCTCTTTGTAGTCTGGAGGCTTCTTCGCCCTCCTCTCGCTCATTTCACCTTTGTTTCGGCTCTAAACCTCGATGAATGTAAGCACCTTAAACCCGGTATAACATGCACGTACCCTCGCTAAATCTCTTGCCTGCAAGGCAAAGAGGGAAAAAAAATCGAACATACGAATGTTTACCATGTGTAGTGAGCAAATGAAACGAGTGTTTCTAAAGGCGGAGAAATAAATGAATACAGTAGATTTACTAGTATGTGCACACCTCTGCTCGCCGACCGTGTAGCCAACGAAGACGAGAAGGCAGAAACAAATGCCAGCAGCCAACCTCGAGCTGGAATCAAAGAGGAGTGACAGCAGGCCTCACCACCCTCCCTGGCGGCCAGCTGGGGTGAAAGGAGAGGAAGAGAGAGAGACCTGCATTAGGAGAAGGAGGAAGTCAGGGCTCACTGGCTCAGCGTCGTCTCTCTCGCGAGAAGAGCGAGAACAAACACAGCAACGATGAGGTTTTTAATGGCGTCGCGGTGCAGAGCTCATAGCAGTAATACGGAGTACGTAATAGTAGACCTTGTCCTTTTCCTTGTGCCGACCAGTCAGGTCGGGATGCATGCCTAGATGCAGGCTCTCCGGATGCTCCAAGTGCGCAGCAGCTTTAAAATAAAATTTGCTTTGGGTTCTCTCTGCGTCAGCATCCAAGATTCCAATTCAAGGGGGAGGGGAACTCGGCGTTGCATTGACAGTATCTCTGCCTGATTTTGCAGCCTGATGCCATGGACATGTGATGATGTGAAGCTCCTGCATCGATTCAGGCTGCTTCAGGGACCGATGGAAAGCGCCTAAGTCGTCAAATCCCATCGACCGCGGGGAGGGGAACTCGGCGTTGCATTGACAGTATCTCTGCCTGATTTTGCACCCTGGTGCCATGGACATGTGATGATGTGAAGTTCCTGCATCGATTCAGGCTGCTTCAGGGACCGATGGAAAGCGCCGAAGTCGTCAAATCCCATCGACCACAGCGAGAGAGCGAGCAAGCGAGCGAGCGAGAGAGAGAGAGAGAGAGAGAGAGAGAGAGAGAGAGAGAGGTGAGTTTTTCAATCCATGGCGCCAAGTCCGGTCAGGTAAACCCTCTGTCCCCAAACAAGTGCTCTTCTAGAGTTAAGGCCGAAAGATCAAGGTTACTGAAAAATTATATATATGCTCTTATAAAGGTATAATCATTGCACTTGGAAAGAGAGAAAGTAGAAAAAGATAAATAAAATTAGTTTATCTAATATCTAGAGATGCATTTATTTTGAGATAAATTTTAAACTCTAAAAGTGCACTTATTAGAGAACGGACAAAGTATGCATTGGACAGCTAGCCATCGGTGAAGGCCGCGGTCAGCTAAGCGTTTATTTCAAGGCAGTGCATGGCAGCAGCTTGCAAAATCTATGCAGAGAAAACCAATCAACCAAAGGCCAAAGCAAACCTGCACTGCAGCTCCTCCACCCAGCTGTGCACCGCTACTAAAGCTGGATATCGAGCTGGCTCGGCTCGGCTCGGCTCGGCTCGGTCTGGCTCGGTAGGATAACGAGCTGGCTCGGCTCGGCTCGTTATACCTAACGAGCTAAAAAACTAGCTCGGCTCGGCTCGGGGAAAAGCTCGAGCTAGCTCGTTTGGCTCGTGAGCCAGGGAAAAAAAAATGTAAAATGAAGACTACCATACATTTCAATGAGTCATACATGATACACCACATATTTATCCATCATACATGCTAGCAGCAAGCATCGTATGCATACACAAGCAATAGAGTACAAATTAGGTCCATCGTCCATGTCTCCATCACATATTCATCCATCAACTATCATCCATGCAAATTACAAAGTACGACATCAGCTAGATAGGAAGGGCGCATAAACATAACATAAGTTAACATAGCAGAATGACACATTGTTGAAGTTCCATCATTCTGTATTTCCATGCAAACACACAAAAGGCATGGTCAGTTAAGACTTCTCCATGGCAAAATGTCCCTTGGTCAGTCCTTCCCCCTTTCCTATAGGTCAATAACAGTACAACAAACAACACTGTGTTAACAAGATGATAAGCAACAAGAAAAAAAAAGAATGCACAAACTGAGCACATGTACCCCACTAGACACTAATTGCTTGACACCATGCATTTTGGGAATTCAATAGACTCGACATCATCTTCATCATCTCCAACCTAAAAATAGAAAAAATATTAGCATGTCACAGGAGAAACAAAGTTGAACAGAGAGAACAAGTTATATACTTATATATATGAATCCATACCACAAGAGGATGATTGTTGTCTTCATAAGTGCCCCTTATCCAGCTAGATGCACATACTAATGCCTGAACTGTGGCCGGCTTTAAAGAGCTTCTGTAGTCATCAATAACTCGACCTGCATTACTGAAGGTGCACTCTGATGATACACTGCTCACTGGAACAGCCAAGAACCTCTTTGCCAAGCTAGACACAACTGGAAATCTATGACAGTTCACATTCCAATATCTGAGTAAGTTGAAATGCTTGTTATCTATGGGCTCATTTGGTTCATCTAGATAAATCAGCAGCTCAGATTTTGAACTTTCTGTAACACTAGATTGCAAAAATGACTGGAAATCACTTGCAATAGAAGCCATTGAGCTGGTTGTATCAAGTGAAGCTATGGTTGATTGCCTGTTCATGCCATTGTCACCCATCTTTTGCCGATTTAATATCTCATACTTGTTATAGAACCTTTCCAACTCTTGGTTGATGTCATTAATCTCAATTTCACACCTAACTGGGTCAAAAATCTGTGCAAAACACCATTTAATGTACCTCATCTTGAACCTAGGGTCAAGAATTGTAGCAATAACCATAACATTGTTCTTCTCCTCCCAATATTTATCAAATTTCTCCAACATAGCAGCAGCCATACTCATTAAATATGTATCTCTAGATTGCTGCGCTCCTATCAATGCTCTCTTAACTTTCACTATGTAAGGATAGAAAAATTGGCAGTTGGATAGAGTGACCCAGAAAATGCAGTAGTGGCCTCTGCCATTGTTCCTAATATTGGCCTAATTTTTCCAAACAATACCCAATCTGAATCTGAAGGTTTCCAAACATAGCTGGTGTCTACATCTTCGTAATAACCAAATGCATCCTTATAGTCAATGCACGTATCTAGCATTTTATAAGTTGAATTCCACCTTGTTTTAACATCCAAAGCTAAACCTCTTCCTACTTTGACAGAATAATTGTTGCATACTTCCACAAACTTATACATGCGAGATGGAGACCTCTTAAAGTATTTCACTGTGTTCCTCAAGCAAGTTATCAAATTATCTATTGGTTGGAGGCCATCATTAACAACCAAATTGACTATGTGAGCAGCACAACGAATATGAAAGTAATTAGGATCAAATACTGAATTCTTTCTAGCAAGAAGCTTTGCCTTCAAATTTGTAACAGCTGTATCATTGTTTGTAGCATTATCAAGAGTTATTGTAGTGACCTTGTCTTCTATTTTCCATTCTACCATACACTCAAAAACAGCCTGAGCTATGACAATACCAGTGTGGGGAGGATCCACCTCGATAAAGTTCAAGACACGGCATTGCAAAACCCAATTCTCATCTATATAATGTGCCACCAAACACATGTACTGAAGGTTTTGATTAGACGTCCATAAATCAGTGGTTAAACTTATTGATTCTGCCTCTTTCAGACTCCTCTTGAGTTGGTTTTTTCAGATTCATAAACCCTCATGCATTCATTTTTTATAGACTTCCTACCAATAAATTCATAGTTACCATTCATCCATTTCATCAAGATATTAAACCATTTATGCTCTACCATCCTAAATGAATACTCATGAGCAATTATCATCTTGGCAATCAATTCTCTAGTGTGCTCGTGATCATATTCAGTAGGATTAACAACAAGAGAATTGCCATCATCTGGACCAAAGTTTAGTGTACCTTGAGCTTTAGCCTTTGCCAACTTGTTCTGATATTGTGTGCAATTAGCCAGGTGCCGGTTCAGAGTTGTTGTAGCACCACCTGGATGGTACACATAACTCCTATAGCAGAACTTACACTTTGCCTTTGTCTCCATGACACCCCTCTCCTTCTTGGATGGGACATTGACAATCTTAAAATGTTTCCAGCAATTAGCCCTTTTGCCTCTTGCTATCTTGCACTTGGGAGACAATGTAACACCAGCTTTTTTCCCTCCCGTCTTTGCCTTCTTAGCCTTTGATGTGCCATCATCAACCTCATCACCCCTCTGGCTTCCACTTCCACCATCAACTGTAGGTAGGCTTTCAGACATATCATCCCTATGGTCGAAGCTGTTATCATCATCCTCCTCATCTTCTAAAACTTTCTCCAATGGCTGCACAAACAAACATACATGTATTAATGTATATAGTTGAATCATTGCTATTGCATTAAAAATAAAGTATGACATTCTTCATTTTTTGGGATAAATTAGATAACATACCACCACGTCAATGGACAGAGTGGGATTCGATGAAGACCGAGTGCTAGTTCGTCGTCCACAAAGCTTACTCCTTGACTCCAAACTTGGAGGACGCGGCGATGCACTGTTCTCGCCCTCCATGGCCGTGGCTGACATGGCACAAAGCACTGCTTATGTTTTGCTGTTCATTCTAGGAATTGCAACATCTTCTGTTTTTATATGGCTGTTTGGTTGTGTGCAAGGCTTATTTTCTACTCAGACATTAGGCAATCAATCTACGCAAATCCTTTTCTTATAACAGAACAAAAATCAATCAGTTGTTCAGAATTGATGTTACAACAAATGCTTTCCACTCAGCCAAACAGAGAAACGCACCCTATATACTGAAAATAGATCAGAAATCCCAGCAGTCCAAAACTGAAAATAGATCAGGAATCCCAGCAACCCATTCGGCACAGCCGGGATTCCAAAACTGAAAATAGATCAGAAGTCCCAGCAAAGGAGCAAAACTTCATCTGCGGCAACGCCTCCATTGTTCAAAAAAGATTGTTCAATTTGCTAAGCCGCGTGGCTTGTTCCTCTCAGCCAGAAGAACATCCTTCCGTGCCTCGTACAACACCCAGGTGATGCCGGAATGTGGCATGACCTTCAGGCAGCTTGCCCCCCACCCACGGTAAAGCCCCAGGAAGCCCTCCCCCCGGATCACCTGACCACCTCTGACAAAGCAGCAATCGGCAAAGGAAGATCTAGAGGAAAAAGGAGAGAGGAGTGACCGAGTGAACCAGACCTGCTCGCACACGGAGAGCCGCTGGTCGCGGCCGCCTGACTTGCGGTCGCAGCGTCGGGCGTCTCGCTTGCCCCGTCGTCGCCGCGGTCGCGTGCTGGCCCTGCGCCCCTGCTGCAGTCGCGACTCGTGAGCTTGCGGCGGCCAGGCGGCTCCGCGGCTGTGCGTGAGCCCCTGAGGAGGCTTAGGGTTTTATTCTGTACTTCTGTTATGTGCCGATGCCGATGTGCCGTGCGCATGGGCCTTGGGCTGGGGGCCTGTGGGCTGTGGACTGCGAAAATGCGGCCTGCAGCCTTTCCTGGAAACGCAACTCGTTGAGCTCGCGAGTAGCTCGCGAGCTAGCTCGGCTCGGCTCGTTATACTAACGAGCTAAAACCTAGGCTCGGCTCGGCTCGTTATCCTAACGAGCCGAGTCAAGCCGAGCCGAGCCAGCCGCGAGTCGAGCGAGTTAACGAGCTTCGAGTTTTCCGTCCAGCTTTAACCGCTACTGATTGGAGTGATGGCACAAGGCACACGATAGAAGTATAGAACAGGATAAAGATTTTGAAATTCTGAGACAGGTGAGATGTCGCATTGCCACTTAATTCAAGTTGTGTCTTAACCCTGGAGGTACTTTTTAAAAAAAAAATCAACTCCACTCTAAAACGCATGAATTTTATAGAAATCATTTACGGTCCGTTTGGATGTTGGTATTAGAGGAGCTGGAATTGAATTTGTTACAATATCAAATCAGGCTAGCTTTGGCATTGGCTTACAATACCAAACCTGTTGTTTGGATGTTATGAAATTATTAGCTGGAATCCAATTAGATGGCAAATCCTAGCGGCGGCCGCCATGGCCTTGGGGAGGTGGATCTCAGCAGCGGGCAGACCTGGGATGGTGGCGGCGGTGGCCATGGCCTTGGGGAGGATAGAGCTCGCCGGCGGCGAGCGGAGCTCTGGGGAGAAGTGCGCCGGCGGCGAGCAGACCTCGGCCAGGGGTGGAGCTTCGCTATGGCGATGGCTCCTCGGCCATCCGAGCTCGCGCCGCCATCCACGCGCCCGTCCGAGCTCGCGCCGCCGCCCACACGCCTCTCCGCCTCACCCAATCTCGCGCCACCGCCATGGAGGGGCTCGGGCTCGGGCATGGCCCCGGTGGTGCGGACGAGAGGAAGAAGCGGAGGGGCGCCGGCCTCAAAGAAGAGGAGGAGGCTCAGGCATGAGGAAGCGGCAACCATGGAAGCGGTAACGAGGAAGCGGCCACCATGGAGGGGCTCGGGCTCGGGCATGGGCGGGCAGTGTCTTTCTTTTCTCGTGCAGAGACCAATTCCCGTCAATACAGAGGGTCATGGCTCTGTATTGACGGTGAAGAGCCACAGGTGTGGCAAATACCCTTTGACATTGAAGTTGATTTCCAATTCCAAATTTCAAACCATCCAAACACTGGCATTTGGAGCTATTCAATGCCAATGCCAATTCCCGAGGCTCAATATCTACATCAAACGCTACCTTAGGAATTTCATAGGGATGAGTTCATTTAAAAACATACAATAAAAGCTCTGAGTATTTTTATTCGATCCACCCAACACATATAAATTTAGGTGAATATAAGTACCCCAAATAAGTTGCCTCACGCCACAGCCAGGAAAGACACGCCGTTGCCGCAACTCTTGCTCCTCGCCGCTGCCTAGCGCCCCTCTCCTTTCTCTCTAGCGCGTCTATCGGTGATAGGAGAGGGAACTATCTCCCTTTTCCGCAGTTTTTATACGTAGTTGTTTACGATTTAGCCTAAATAAATTTGTCAATAAAATTAGATTATTTTCAGTTGGGATCTTGTTACGTGCGACGACTTCGGGGATTGCCACGACGAAATCACCGTCGCAGGTGTCGATTTCATCGTCAGGCGGCCAGTTTGAGGTCATTATCCATAAGGGAAAGGGTGTTCTTGGGCACTTCTAGGGAGGACAGTTCTGTAAGGGAAAGGGTGTTCTTGGGCACTTCTAGGGAGGACAGTTACTCCGGGACATCGATCTCATCGTCGATGATCATACAGAGAAAATCAAGAATTGGTGGTGATAAATCCGCATCCTACCCGATGATGCAACTACCGATATAGATGTGTTTTGGACTCGTTTCAAAACGTTGGATCTTGTGGCATGTCCAATATTTGGGGTTGTTTGTTAGATTCAACAAAAGGATTGCACTTGGAGCAAGTATAATATAGTAGGTTGCAAGCTGGCTAAATGCTGAGGTGGAGAGGAGAGGAGAGAAGAGAGAGGAGAGGCAGGCTGTAAACTTATAGCCGGCTTAGGCATAAGAACCAATAAATTTTATGAGACAGACAAGTGGGTCATATATTAATAGTGAAGAGGTAACCACTGTACAAGTGGACTAAGAGAAGGCCGTAAAGAAACCTTACAGCCAGCAGCCGACTGTATTATTAGTCTTGCTCTTAGGCTCCGGCATTCAACGAGGCTATGTTCATCTAGAGCATCGGTTGCATCGTGGAAAGTCGAGGATCAAGATAATGGAAGAATCTAGATAAAATATTATGTATTTTTTTTTTAATTTTAGATTTTTTTAATTTGGGATGTAAAAAAGGAACGCCAAATAAACTTAAACCAAACCGCACACCCACCAATGCACCATGGTGATGATGCTGGCGATGCCAAATTGCCAATACACTGTACTGTGATTAAAATAAAGTGACTTTTGAACGTGTCTTAATCAAGAATTGAATTGCGGAAGCTAGTTAGTCCGTAGAGAATAGAGGCGCGTGGCAGCTGGTCCGCTGCGAGCCTGCGACTTCGCACATGCTTCATATTCAGCGTTGAAACTGCTGCGCTGTTCAGCACGACACCCTAGCTACCGCGCGAACTCGGCGAATGCTTGGAGCTGGAGGCGATTCTTTTCTATAAAAAAAAACGGAGCTGGAACCATTCTCAGGCCCAGCCGCAGAGAGAGCAGGAGCCATCAACGGCAGCTTTGAGACATGCAGCAAGCACAAGTCATGCAGTCAGACAGCTACCTAGGTCTTGTTTAGTTGG
The DNA here is from genome assembly GCF_019320115.1 of Miscanthus floridulus. Taxonomy (NCBI): domain Eukaryota; kingdom Viridiplantae; phylum Streptophyta; class Magnoliopsida; order Poales; family Poaceae; genus Miscanthus; species Miscanthus floridulus. The sequence continues at coordinate 31,680,411 of NC_089595.1, forward strand.
CGAAATTTTTTAGGAAATGGTACTGTAGTGCTTTCGTTGTTATTTAGCAATTAGTGTTCAATCATAGTCTAATTAGGCTTAAAAGATTCGTCTCGTGAATTTCGTCTAAACTGTGTAATTAGTTTTATTTTTTATTTATATTTAATGCTTCATGCATACGTCAAAGATTCGATGTGACGAAGAATCTTAAAAAATTTTATAAAATTTTTGGAACTAAACAGGCACCCAGGGCACTCAATTCAAGCGAGCCACTCCAGTTTACCGTACAAAATCCGCAGTCCAGCTCAAGATTCTCGGACCGAAATCAAATCACCACGAGACGCCACCAAAAGAGCAAAAGGATTAACCATAAGCCGACCAACTTGGCCCCCTGACAAAATATTTAGCAGTTATAAGCTATCTATATAAACTTAATTATTTTTACTTTTTCTTGACATGATCTTACTTTTTCTCCCGATGATCATAACTAACATGCTTCTGTAAGTGGCTCATGAGATATCATCATATTAGTACTTCACAAAGTTGCACTATTATTTTTTTTGACGCAAAAACCATGGGTGAGTTCCCCACGGTGTTTTCAAAGTTTTATATAAAAAAAACAGGAGCAAAAGTCTAGGGAAATACTTACAACGGGGAGGAAGAGAAAGGAGAGCTATACAACCACAAAACAGAAAGAGAAAAAACAAAATTGTAGAGCGTCAAGCCAGATACGAACCAGAACCACTACGTCAGAATAGCACTTTATTGCCGGTTCAAAACACCCCATCACTACCGGATTTTGAACCGGAACAACCATACCGGCAGTGATGAGGGTAAGCTATCACTGTCGGTTCCTACAAACCGGCAGTGTTCTTCAACTTTACCGACGGTTCTTTACATAACCGGTAGAGTTCAGTTCCACAAACACTGCCGGTTCATAAGACTACCCGACAGAGTTCAGTTCCACCAACACTGTCAGTTTGTGTTTCAACCGACAGTGTTCTCGTAAGAATCACTGCCGGTTTGTGACAAGAACCGACAGTGCAACATTGTCGGTTTGTGTTTCAACTGGCAGTGTTCTCATAAGAATCACTGCCGTGTTCTGACAAGAACCGACAGTGATGTATAAGCCAACGCTGCCGGTTTGTTGCTCCAGCCGGCAGTGCCATCTTGTCCATCACTGTCGGTTTATTTTTAATCGGCAGTGATGTTTACGACAACACTGTCGATTTGCTGCTAACCGACAGTGATGGCACGTTCGTATTTTATTGTTTTATAATTTATTTTAATTTATATTTTTTTCTGGAATCAGGTTTCGCTTTATATACGCTACGTAGACGACAGGTCCATCAATATTAACATTACAAATATTACGGTTACAGTTTAAATGTTCTTATCAAGATCTCGATCCCTCAAAATAAAAAAGAAATGTTCTCGGACTTCACAGATTGTGCAATGCTTCTCGGACTTCTTACAATACTCTAGCGAGCCGCTCTGGGCCATACTGGTCCTTGAACTTCACGGATTGTACAATGGAAAATACTCCATCTTTTTTCAATACCTCAGCTAAGATGAATTTTGCCAGCTCTGATTGCAGCGCGATGATCTTCATGTCTAATAGCCTTTCGTGGTTATATTTCTTGTGCCGTCGTTCAAAAAAGATGATATCCAAAGAGAAATCAATAAATCATTTTGTTGAATGATTAACAGACATAAATGAAATCGGGATTATACACACCAACTTATCCGCTTCTTCCGATTTCCCGCCGATGTAGCGAAGCATTACCCACATTACATAAAATCCGCATTCATTGTTTCCAGCCGACTGTTTTAGGTACTTCCCCTCCATTTCGACAATCTTGAATGGGACATGTGTCACACCGATATGTCTTATTCGGATACTGAGCAACATTAAAAGGAGAAACATTAGAAAGTGATATGTGTGATTAGAAAATAATATGTTATTAGGATCGCTTACTAATTCAGCACTGTCATCGGTGCATCCAGATGATGAAATAGTTTTTTCTTCGAGTCCCACACCTCGATCAGATTTTTGGCAAGATTAACACAAATGAAGACGAAATGGTTGCTGCAATCACAGAATCCAAATTATCGAATAATCTTAACAAAAAAAGAAGCATAAAATTAAAAGCCAAGAACACATACTCGCAGTTGTAGGCTAGAAGTATGTGGGTTTTGTTCTTCATCTTGAATTCATCAAAAATAACAATCAATCTCTGTTTTAGGTCTTCCACGTCACATCCATGCAGACCTAGACATGTCTTCTCATTGACTTGCAAGGGGTCCAAGAAGCCTATGTTATCCCATTTGCTTTTAGAATGTAAAATTTTGCTATACACCTACATAAAATTATGGGAAGTGCTCAAAAGTTAACAATTTATGTCTCGAGAGAGTAGTTAATTGTAATATCGTACGTGTAGGGTACTTACATAGTCCACAGCATCAATATTTGTGTATCGAGAGAGCGTTTCTAGTATAGCTGGAACAAGCACTCCCACTCGACATCGAACTTCTCTTCTTCAGGATAATAAAAAACATGTGGCGAACATATAATAACCTTAAAACCAAAGTCCTCCGTCTCTATTGCTTAAGCCATGTAATATTCATGTAACTGGCGCATATATGTTGTTAAATTTTTATACTCATGATCAGGAACCAAAAGATTGCCCCTTTCATACTTCATTGCCGGTGTTCCCGCCCCTTGTACATCATAATAGATGTTCGCAGCCTCTTCCATGGTTAATTCAGGGTTGTCTTCGACGTACTTCTGTATGTTCCTTAAATCTTTATTGTGTATTTCTTCGGCTCTTATTATAGTGTATTGATTCTATGTTTGCCTTTCGAATTCGGACTTCAACAAACACGGAGGCAGTGAGACACAAGGATTGAAGAAACTAACACAATCTTCCTTCGAGATGTGTGCTATAAATTTTTCTTTCATCAAGGTGGTAACGCTGTCACTAAACGGCCTTTTCTTTTTTGTTGGTCCACTTTGGGAGCAATAGCGACCAAATCCAAGGACCTTTTCTACGACTGCAAGGATGCCCTTGATCTTATTTTAGGCTGAGGTGGAGGAGGAGGAGGAGGATGACGATGAGAATTATGTTTTCCTAGGGCTGATGAAGATGGAGGTCGGGGAGGAGGGGAGGAGTCTTCTCTTTTCTCGGGGCTGATGAAAATGGAGTCGGACGAGGAGGAATAGAAGGAGACATCTATCTTCTCGGGGGTGATGGCAAGGGATGAGGAGGGGAGTGGTCTCTGTTGGGAGATGGTGAGTGATCATCGTGGGTGGGCGAAGACTCGCAGTCGTCCTCATCATCAGAGGACAATTGGTGGTCAAGCTTAATGAAGCGCTTGCGCCAAACCACTTGAGAGCCCTTGTTATGACCAAGTTTCAGCCTGTCTTCCGCTATGGGGTATTCAATGTGTATCTTGTTATACTTCTTATCAAGTATTCTATCAATGGTGATGCGAGCGTACCCCTGTGGAATTGGGCGGTCATTAATGGTCCCGTCTCCCGTAGGCCAGGCCTGGCCGAGCGCCACCTTATCCTTTGTCCATTCCTAATAGATGTACAACTTGACATTGACGGGTTCAGTGATGCCATCCACCGGATGAGGCACATTCGCATCTTCTTCATCGAGTGGGGTCGATCCGTAGCTGCTACGACCCCTAAACTGTGGGCTAAAGGCAGTAGGAGTAGGGTTTTGTGGTACTCCTGACCCCTTGGACAGCAAAATTTGCTGGGCTCATGCTTCAACAGTCGCCTCAATAATCTGTGCGTCTATTCTTTCTCCCATCTCTTTTAGTCGCCTCAAATACTCTGCCTCCTGATCCGCTCTACCCCTCGAGCGGCTCTGGTAAGTGTTAGATTCTTGGGGAAATGCTAGTTTCCAAGGAACAACATCGGTTCCTCTAGTGCAACCAGGGTGCTCCTTGGTTCCGAGTGCTTGGGTGAGCACGTCTTTCTCCCTATTAGAAGTGCGAGTCCCTTGCCTCATCTCCTCAGTTACCTAGGAGATCCTTTAGATGAGTTCGCTCATGGGTTGATTTGTGGAGCTAAAGCTCCCATCCTCTGCGTGGCGTACATTCCTTCCCATATAGTATATTACCGATCTTGGCTCCCAATCAGCGGTCTCAACCTGAAGGCCTTCCTCAGCAAGGTGATCCATCTTTTCAAGTTCTGTTTCAAATTCTAGCATCTTTTTGGCGTAGCCATGAGAGCCGAGATGATGAGGATTCGTCGCTTTCTGCGAGTTCTCCTTATTCTTCCTGCTTAGTTCTAAGTACTCCTTGGATAACCTGTATTCCTTGAAATCCTGCCAGAAGTCCTTCTACTTGCTAAATTGTCGACCATCGAAATCTGGCTCTTTATTTTGAAGGACAAAATTCTTGTACAATGTCCCCTTGAAATTCTTGAAGCATGTCCCCATGATTTCTTTTGTTTTTTTCTTGACTAACTCCTTGTCATACTCCGTTGGGAAAGTAAAATACTCTGGGATCTTGATATCTCATATGTAATCCTTCTCACTTTCAAGAACCCTCCATGGGTCATCATCTTTCCCAATCCACTTCCTGTACCTAATCAGGATGAAGTCCCTTACAAGTAACCCGAGGATAGTCTTATATTTGGTTAAAGCTATAGGCGATGAGAGTGGATCCCCGAATTCATCGAACTCAGTGATGTGCCAGTGTGCATTCCTACCAACATGAATCTTTGACACGCCTCGCTTGGATCTAGCCTTCCGACTACCCGAACTCTCTACCTCATCGGCCGGAGGAGGCTCCTGCTGGAGACACCAAGTAAGCTATGACTCTCTCAATTGATTAGCATGTGTGGCTACATAGTCACATGATACCAAAGTTACCTGGCCATCTTGGTTAGTTTGACCCAGATCGAGCAGGCCAGACGGGGTCCATGGCTGCTCGTTCTCACCGTCCTGATTGACACCATCACCGTTTGTCGGATCATGCGGCTCTCCCATCCCAGCGATATCAACCGCTTCTTGTTGCTGATCTGTTGTTCGGCGACGAGATAACAGGCGATGACGAGTCATGGCTGTGACACGATCATGGTTAGTTTTGGCTGCGGACAACTACTAATAGCATATGTTCATATTATTTATATATATATATAATATGTTTAATGCAAAGTCTAATAATAAGTCCACATACAACAAAGTCAAATAATAGCATATGTTCACCTAGAACAAATTCATTGTTTGATTGACCACATATAATAAAGTCCACCTACTGTTCTATGAATCTAAGCCTACATTAACTTCTAAATAAGAAAAGCAATGACTATAGCCATAAATAAAAGCATGACATCTTTCCAAGACTAAGGAGCAAGTCTCCTAATCTTCACATCTCCCGCGGGTGGCTTCTCTTCAATCTCCAGTGCCAGCGGATGGCCATGGTTTGCATTCATTGGACCATAGCAGGCCAGTTGCCCATAGTTTGTAAGGTAGGCCGGATGACTCTAGTAGGCCCTCAAAGCTTCAGCTTCTATGTTGCATTTTTTGTGCAAATTATTAGGGTAGCGATTGACTTGAGCATAGCAATCTTCCTAGGTTCGATAAATCTCAGGCATGTGACCAACATGCACTACATACCATGCCATGGTTGCCTATACATTTAAGTAAATTAGGTTGTCATTCAAACATGATGTATTCTTATAAAATTTAATATATTTATGAATAATACACAACCATTGCATAGATAGGAGTGTTTGAAAAATAACTATTCACGTGCCTCAGTAATAGTTACTACAACTTATGGTTATATCATCAGTGCACATGACCATAGCCTCAGTCCAATTAATATATTAAGTCATCATAACCTTAGTCTAAGTGCATTGAACCCTCTACAATGCATACAAGATAAAGAAAAGTTGTTAGATGTAGGAAAGATATAAAGAATATTTTTTATTTGTTAAAAACCAAATGATGATTTAGAGAGCTAGTTTAAGACTTTTGGATATACTCCTAGAGATGTCTTAGAGTCTTTCCTAAATTCACTCTCTAAATTTAAAATAGTGGATGACAATATTTTTAAAGAATCAATCAAGCTTTTCTATGGTTATATGGAAAAATATAAAAGAACTCTTGGAGTTGCTAGCAATTGCATGCCTGCAAGTAAAAAAACGGGAAGCAATAAAGAGGCAGGAAGTTGCATAGGAAATAGCACAACAGCCTTGGAGCAGGCGCTAGAGCCGAACAGCCGGATCTAGTCCATTTCTGTGATTCTGCCTCCTCGGCTTCGTGTCTCTTCATCTTCAGTCTCACTATAAATCCCCCAACCATCGGCGCGAGGTTCTTTCACAAGTATCAGTGCAGGTAAGCACCTTTCCAAATTTCAATCTTCTTTGATAATGATTGTTTCTTCCAGCCTGAAACTGATCGAATGACCCTCGTTTGCTTGTAGTTAGCCTCAGTCCAATTAACTTTTCTTTATCTTGGCTTTTGCACAAGCTTGAAACTTGAAGTGACTCATAATCAGCTCTAGGAATGAGATTTGTGAAAGGATTTGCATTGAACTGTCACTCGGATGCATGTCGTGGATCAGAGCTTTCATTGCACAACCAGCTAGAGAACTGTGAAGTCCAATCTACTTGGCTTCTTTATTTCATTCTCATCGATTTCCATATTAAATTGACAGTGCTAAGAAGTAAGAAGACACCATTGCCAATGGATCAATGCTTAGATTAAAAACAACCATCATAAGCATAGACATGTCCTTGGTATAGAGAAATCCTCATAATATAATCAATCGTCATTGGCATGGATATGTGCTCAGATTTATATAACAAACATATTTTAACAATGGACATGTGCTCAGTATAACCATTTTCATTAACAAATTCAACTCGAGCTTGAGCAATCACTGAGAGGCCTCACAAAGACGGTGGGGCATTTCATCAAACACAAAGATGACAGTGAGCCACGCACTCATCGTGGGGGGTGGGAAAGCAGCTGTTCGTGCGCTCCTGAAGGCCTCAGCGGTGGGAGTGCAGGCTTAGAGGAGGAGGGGCACGACCAGCATTGTGGACGAGGAACGAGGGCACGGACAGCGTGGTGCTCCAGCGTGGGGCAGTCGATGGCGTTGGGCGGTGCTCCAGCATGGGGCGGTGCACGGGTGTCGGCGTCGAAGAAGAGGAGCGCGGGGCTGGGAACGGCGGCGCGGCGGCATTGGACGGCTGCGCGAGGAACGGTGGTGCCCACGATGCGGGGTAGTGCTCTGGCGGCGCGGAGGGACAGGTTGGCGTAGGGTTGAAATGAATTTGGAAGATTTCAACCCACGTCTTGTGATATACCAATGAGGTTCATCACTGCCGGTTCTAATAATAATCTGACAGTGATGAGGAGCCATCACTGCCGGGCCATTCTTTAAAACGGTAGTGATGGGGGTGTACCAGTTAGGGGTTAAGTAGTATAACTTTTCCCTTCCTTTCGAATTCCTCTGACTGCCTCAACGGTTAAGACTTCGCAACTTAGCCCCCGAGACCCGTGTTCGAGTCCCAGGCGGCCCAATTTTTTTCTTTCAATTTTATAAATTAGTAAATGACTTTAGGAAATTGTTCATCATTGCCGGTTGTAATTCTAAACTAACAGTGATGAGAAAATATCACTGCCGCATCAATCCTCAAACCGGCAGTGATGTGGGTGTAGCAGTAAGGGGTCAAGTAGGATAACTTTTACATTTCTTTTGAATACCTCCGACTGGCTCAACGGTTAAGACCCCATAGCTTAGCCCCTGAGACCCATGTTCGAATCCTGAGCGGCCCAATTTTTTGGTTTCATATTATAATTTATTATGCGGTCTAAAGGTCAAAAAGAAAAAATAAATTAGCCTTAGCACACATCCTATACTAGCGTAGCGGTTAAGTCTAAGAACTCTGCAGCTCGAGACCCAAGCTCGAACTCGAGGGCTGGCATAATTTTTTTTAATTTTTTATATATCACTGCCGGTTTTCAAAATAAATCGACAGTGATAACCAGCATCACTGTTGGTTTCGTATCATCACTGCCAGTTTTTTCAAACCAACAGTGATGTTTATATATATATTAAAAAATTTCTTTTATATACTGAATAAAGAGAAGCATGTGTATTCCTATGTCAAAATGGCTTGAATTTTTTTTGGCAAGCATGTACACCCAAATTAAGACCCCACATAGGATCTTAGGGTTTTCTGATTAGTTTTTTTATTTATTATATTTTTCTGTGTGCTGAATGAGACAAAAGAGGGTGAATTTCATCTTGGACCCAATAGATTTTTTCATCGACCTCCACAAAATTCTTATCCCTAGGGCACATTAGAGCCTATGTAAAAGTTTGGCACCACTTCAGATCTTTTCGTGGGTAGACTCAGTTCAACCTATAATTAAATAGTGCCGTCGCGTGGAAATTCAATTAAACCTCAGAAAGTAGCAAACCATCTCCGAAAAATCCAAAACTAGGTGTTTCCTTCACATGTGGCACGTGCAAGCCTAAGAAAAAAATTTGAGACCAATACGACATCAGAATGCGTATGAATCACAGAAACCTTGATAACCTATGTGTATAGTCATGGTTTGATGAAAGCGATCATGTACCTTTGTGAAGAATGTATACTCCGCCTATGTTAAAATGGTTTGAAATTTTTTGGCAAGCATGTATACCCAAATTAAGGCCCCAAACAAGACCTGAGGTTTTTCTGATTATTTTTTTAGTAATATATTTTCTCTATGTTGAATGAGCCAAAAGAGGGTGAATTACACCTTGGACCCAATAGATTTTTTCATCGACGTCCACAAAATTCTTATCCCTATGGCACATTAGAGCTTGTGAAAAAGTTTGGCACCATTTTAGAATCTTTCATGGGTAGACTCAGTTCAACCTATAATAAATCGGTGTCGTCGCGCGGAAATTCAATTAAACCTCAGAAAGTAGCAAACCATCTCTGAAAAATCCCAAGCTAGGTGTTTCCTTCACACATGGCACGTGCAAGCCTAAGAAAAAAGTTTGAGACCAATACGACACCGGAATGCGTATGAACCATAGAAACCTTGATAACATATGTGTATAGTCATGGTTCGATGAAAGGGCTCATGTACCTCTGTGAAGAATGTGTAATCCGCCTATGTCGAAATGACTTAAAAAAATTTTGGCAAGCATGTATACCCAAATTAAGGCCTCAAACAAGATCTGAGGTTTTTCTGATCATTTTTTTAGTAATATATTTTTCTCTGTGCTGAATGAGACAAAAGAGGGTGAATTACATCTTGGACCCAATTGATTTTTTCATTGACCTCCACAAAATCTTATCCCTAGGGCATATTAGAGCCTGTGTAAAAGTTTGGCACCATTCCGGATCTTTTCGTGGGTAGACTCAGTTCAACCTATAATAAATCGGTGTCGTCGCGCAAAAATTCAATTAAACCTCAGAAAGTAGCAAACCATCTTCGGAAAATCCCAAACTAGGTGTTTCCTTCACACGTGGCATGTGCAAGCCTAAGAAAAAAGTTTGAGACCAATACGATACCGGAATGCGTAAGAACCACATAAACCTTGATAACCTATTAGTATAGTCGTGGTTCGATGAAAGGGCTCATATACCTCTGTGAAGAATGTATACTTCGCCTATGTCGAAATGACTTGAAATTTTTTTGGCAAGCATGTTTACCCAAATTAAGGCCTCAAACAAGATCTGAGGTTTTTCTGATAATTTTTTAGTAATATATTTTTCTCTGTGTTGAATGAGACAAAAGAGGGTGAAATAAATCTCGGACCCAATAGATTTTTTTCATCGACGTCCACAAAATTCTTATCCCTAGGGCACATTAGAGCCTGTGTAAAAGCTTGGCACCATTCTGGATCTTTTCGTTTGTAGACTCAGTTCAACCTATAATAAATCGGTGTCGTCGCGTGGAAATTCAATTAAACCTCAGAAAGTAGCAAACCATCTCCGAAAAATCCCAAACTAGGTGTTTCCTTCACACGTGGCACGTGCAAGCCTTAGAAAAATTTTGAAACCAATACGACACCAGAATATATATTTCTAGTTACCCAACAAATGTTACACGAATTACATGCATGACAATAATTAAACACACAAAGCCATACAAATTAAAATTAGAACCCAATTAAACTATGACCTTGAAAACCTAGCTAAATAAACATTAATTACTATCGGAATCACTGCCGGGTTCGATCGGGCCACGCACACTAACATGCCTCTATAGCCATATATGGTAATTGATGTCACGTATTATGTATTTGCTTGTATCGATGAAGTCCAATGCCCATATTAGTGCACTCTCTCGTGCCTCACAATACCGAAAGAATGGTCGGCCATAGATGTAACCTACTAAATGACCACTGCCCCTGTTAATAATCCATATGCAGTACTGGCATCCTTCTATAGTGAGCTGGCCGAGGTTTCCATTACAGAAATCCCAATCGTACCTGAGTTGCTCCGTAGCTTGGTCTAGAATGGCCCACAAGCCACATGCAGCATAGGTAAGGTCCTGGAGCGCAATCTGCATGCAGAGAAAAAGAAAAAAATAGAGAATGTTATTACAATAATAAACAACAAATAACCATGACTCAGGTATGAGTGACCATTTTACCACATCCGCACGGTTGTAGCTCGCAAACCATTCGCTTGCTTGCGGGACGAGGATATCACCAGCATTCAAAGCAAGTGCCATGAAGTGCAAGAAATCAGGCACATCATAGCAAACATGTCGAAGTGCCTCTAAACAGATGTGCATGGCAGTTAATTGGGCGCTTATCACGTCTGGGCTCTGTCTTCCAGTCTCGTGGATATGGTTCCAATGATTTGCACCCCTCAAAGGGATGGAAAACTGACTTCACACGTCCATAGCCGACCATTTGCATTAGATGTTGTGTTCTCGACGATGTCCGAGATAAAGAACTAGCTAAGTGTTGTTCGCAGCCAATCTATTTGGGATATAGTCTGCGACATATATGTATGCAACAATGATATTAAACTAATTACACTTATTTGTTAGCATAAAAAACAAAAGATATTGGAAAATATTTCATACAATAGCTGGAACAGGGAACCATGGAATGGCCACATTAGGAGCGAATGGCTCATCACCAGGGCGAAAACCTGGTTCTTGTGGTGGGGGAGGTCCGTTGTTCATACCACCTAATCGATAAAATGCCAAAAAAATATAAACATAAAATACATGCACAAAAAATTCTTCCAAGTAAAATATGGCAACATAATTAAATATAGATCGAATGCAAGGAATAAGAATATATATAAATGTAGAATGCAAAGAAACATGAATATAAATATAGATCAAATGAATATAGATAGAATATTGGAGAAGGCAACATATCAATACCATTGAAAAATGCAGGAGCCATGACCAAATCACGTAAAGAGAGAGTGGATTTCTTGAGAAGTGAGTGAAATGTGAGAAATGAGACTGTGAGAGTTTGTGGATGGGTGGGATCAATATATGAGGCCAGCGATTTGTTTTATATTGGGGGGCATGGACATCACTGTCGATTTTTAAGTAGAACCAACAGCGAAAGTTAATATCACTGTCGGGTTTCAAATAGAACCGATAGTAAAAGTTAATATCACTGCCGGTTTGTAAGTAGAACAATATATATTTATTTAGATGGTACAGTGGGAAAGTTTTAACAACAACAATATATTTATTTAGATAGTAATGAAATACATCAAAAAATAAAAAAAAAATATAAGAAATAAATTACATATACGATAACAAAGACTGTAACAACCCAAAAATCCATACACCAAAAAAATACCAACTATAAAAATTTTCTCAAAACTCCCATGTGATGATGATTGTCATGTATAGAAACCCAACCTAAGAGATGCATTAGGTCTAACCCCAACCCAAGTCAACACATAAGCATGGCATGTCATTTGTTGATTATGATTATTTAATTTCTAACAAATAAAGTGATGCATACATTTGTTAACTCAAATAGTAATTTGGATTTCCATTTGTTTTATGTTATGCTTAACAACTCTTTTAAAGAAACACACCATAAAGTAATTAATACTCAAACCAGGGAATAAAGGTTTAAAGAGAAAACAAATTCTATTTTTGTATAACAAAACTACACCTATTTTTGTTATACAAAATAGCTAAATAAATTCCTAATATTTATAAAAGTATGTTGTGGGCCTCATATCAAAAACTCCATTGAATATGGTGCACCAATTTGGAATCCAAAAATTTCAAGATCAAATTGAACTCAAATAAAGAAGAAGGAAAATAAAATAGAAAAAGAAAAGGGGAAGAAGAAGGCCTCGCAGGCCGGCTCAGCCCACTGTCAGCCCTGCTCGGCTTCGCGGCCCAACCAGCATAGACAACCGACCGGCCCAGCCCTTCACCTCTCCCCTCTGCTGGCCCACGCGCGCGCAGTAGCAGGCCGGCCCTAACTCACGTGGCCAGCCCAGCTTGTGGCCTAGCGCGTCGCCCACGCCCACGCGCCCTGCTGCATCGCTCGCTACCACTGCCCGCTAGACCCCACCCGTCAGCTTTCCCCTGTTCATCTTCTCCACGCCACGGTCAATCGCCCACGCGACCAAGGGCCGATAGTGGTGGCAGGGGCAGGCCAGGGGGTCACGCCCGGGGCATGGCCTTGCTCCCCCTTGCGCCGTGCCCACGCAACCTCGCACCACCGCCAGATGCGCTCCACGTCTCTCCACCGCACGATACCAGACGCCATTGGGGGCATGGTGCTCGGCTATAAAGCCAGCCCGCACCGCACCACCGCACCGCACCGCCATTGGGGCCATTGGGCGCCTTAGCCTCTCCCTCAGCCACCGCCGCCGCTTGGTGGCCCAGCAGCCGCACCGCACCGAGAGTAGAGGGCCGAGAAGGAGATCATGAGAGGAGGATCGGAGCCCCCACGTGCAGCTAAAGTCACCAGAGCCGAGGGCGACGCCGTCGTCGTCATCACGGTCGTGGGTCGGCACTGCATGGCTTCCGGAGCTACACAGCCTTGAACCGCCACTGCATCGCCACCCTAACACCTTCGACACCCACGGTGAGCCCTCGGTTCTTCCCCTGCTCGCTGCCGGACCTTGCTACTCCGGCCATGGCGCTCTATACCGTGAGCACATAGGCTAAGGCCATCTCTGGTCTCTAGGCACACAAGCACAGCACACTCACGCACACACCGCGACCACCTCCGAACCCTTGGACGCTGTAGACCCCTCCAAGCCCCACGGACGTCGAAGCAGAGCACTCGTTCGCTACGCTCGCAACGCCATAGTCGTGGCGTGGCCACTGCTGGCGCACCTGACCACCTTGCTAGACTAGAATGTAGCCGTAGAGCATCACTGTGATGACCGGAAGATAGCCACGTAGACCAAGTCGACGATAGTCAGCCGCAGCCCCTTGGCCAGAGCACCAGACCACCGGCCAGAGCACCGCCACCACCGGCCAGAGTACCAGACCACCATGGCCAGTACCGCTGGGAGCGCCTGGCGCCTCCTTGACACACCCGCGACCACACCGTGACCACCCTACTGGAGCCCTGTAGTTCACCCACGCGCCTCACCGTCGTCACTACATCACCATGGCCACCGGGGAGCCCCTAACAGCCACCTGGAAGCCCGAAGCCCCGCCTTGAGCCCTGGACGCCTTCGCCATGCACCCACGGATCCGCAGAAGCCCCTATCTGCCCAGCCAAGCCACCGGAGAGCCTGCATGCGCGACCTCGCCACCGACGAGAACCGCCAAGCCGCCAGCCACCGTGGCCAACACCCTGGAAGGCCCCAGCCACCACTTAGACCCCAGCATCATGATCGTCGTGGCCTGGGGAAGCTTTTCCCCTCCCTAATTTGGACACCAGCACCGCCACGGAGGCTCACCAGCGAGCTCGCCGCCGGCAGGAGCACCGCCATGGGAGAAACAGGGGAGACTCTCCCCCACGCCGGCCACTCGTGCATGAACCCGGTGCACATGGACCGCGCCTGGGAGAAGAAGGGTGGACTCGGTCCACCATAGACCTGTCTGCGGTCCATGGACCAGCACCTCTCGGTCCACCGTGAGCCACGCTCACGCCCGCGAGCCATGGACCATGGCCTAGTAGAGGCCCAAGGCCATGATGTGGCAGCGCCATAGCATGCCACGTGGCGGGCCAAGCTCGGCCTAGATCCAGCCCTATCTAGGCCCAGTTTGAACCCGACCCGTATTGATCATTGACTGGTCAATGTTGACCGTTGACCTGGCCCCACATGTCAGTGGCATGGACACTCTAGACCCACATGTCAGATGCTGACGGCATGCTGACGTCACACGTGACCCACACGTCAGAAGCCAACACAGCCAAGGTGACATCATGCTGACGTCATGATGACGTCAGCTGCTGACGTCAGCAGCCCTGGTCCCACACGTCAGTGACCCTAACCGTTGACCATTGACTCGCCGTTGACTGATGTTGACTTTGACCGGACCCACATGTCAGTGACCCAAGAGTCCCTGGACCCACCTGTCAAAACTGATGACGTTGCTGACATCATGCTGACGTCAACTGGACCCCACCTGTCAGCTCAGAATCAAGACGCTGATGTCATGCTGACATCATGCTGATGTCAGCATGCAATGTGGACCAGCCACAGCGTGACATGTGTCAGCCCAGGATTAATTCAGCCTTTTTCCATTTTCAAAAATAATTTAAACTTCAGAAATTCATAACAAATTCATATGACCTTAGAAAAATACGAAACCAGGACCAAAATTCATCTAAAATCGAGCTCTACGCAATGAAACCATGTTTGAGTGCATTTGGCTCTTTTGAATTTTCATTGCTTCTTTGTGCTATTCTATAGACGTCGCTAATGCGACTATAATGCGATCGTTTGCAGACTCGGAGGAGAACCAGACAGACGAGGATCGTGAGTACCGTGAGGAGTACAGAGACGACTACACTAAAGGTGTCACATCCCACCCAATCTCATAGCACCTATTACGCATGGCTAATATAGAACTGCTATTGCTTTACTTTACTGCTACAGTCATATAATGATAGGAATTGCAAGGTAGTATGCTTACTTGAAGGCCTTTACCTTGACGCAACCTTACCCCTACATACCCTGCTATTAGGCTAGACACATGCTTACTGCTATATATTTTATTACTTATACTTCTACTACGCTTATACTACATGCGTGGTGAAAACTGGTGTTATCTGGACTATGAGGAGAGTGTTGCGTGTGTGACTTGGGTGTGTGGAGGGTGAGGGTTGTGTCGACCAAGTTGGAGTATACAACGAGCCTGGGGCAAGTCTTGCCATGGGGTGCTACCTGGGCACCCCTGGAAATGGATACATGTGGTGGGTAAATGGTATATGAGGTGGTCCTGGGTGTGAACCTATGACGGGAGGAGCCCGGGATGGAGGTGCTGTGGTAGCACGATAAATGGAAACCCTGATGGAGGCATTCTGGCTTGGTCACCCCTAAGGACTTACTAGTACTCAGACTCACCGGGAAGCCTTACGTACCACTCGCCCTATATGGTGCGGGACGGCCAGACTACTTGGTAGGATATTGCCACTACTGCTAGGTTGATAGCGGAAAGTGTAAGGAGGTACGGGGCATGGAGGATTTCCCCCACACCCTTCCGAGACTTCATGGAGACCTTGTGGACCCGGCTCATGACTCACAGTTTCAGCCACCCCAGACTAGACTTGGGGTGTATCAGGGCTGAATGGTAGAGTGCCATTATCCTAGGCTAGCAAGCGGCCGGAATCAGCCTAGTTGATGACGGTCAGCGAGGAAGGTAGATCTTGTGGTTATGTAAAACCTCTGCAGAGCGTGTGGTTGATCGATCGATACATAAGCCGACTTGTCGGCTATGGACCTTTCCTAGGTTTCGCTTAAACTAGATAGAGAGATGAGTCTTTCTCTTCTTCCCCTAGGAGTGAGTGTTTGGTCGTAGCCAGGGGCTACAGGCCTTGAGACAGTGCCGAGAGGGAGTTGGCCTGTCGACTGAGCGATGGTATGGTTATGGTATGGTGATGGTGTGGGAATGGTGATAAAACTTGACCAACTAATATTTTTATACTTGATATGCTAATGCATAGGAAACCCCAGCCTTATAGGTTCCTTTTAACTACATCCAACTTGCATCCAATTTCCACAAAGCAATGCTCATAGGGTTGGGAGTGGCCAGTACAAATCGTACTGATAAATTTTGGCACACAGGTTCTGCTGAGGAGTTTAGCTCCGAGGAGTTTGACGGTTGAGGGGTTCGTGCCTACGCTCAAGTTTGGTGATCTTATCTTCAAGCTATTCTAAATGAATGCTACTTTTGATTCTGCCAATGCGGTGATGTAGTAATTTATGTAATTCCGCACTACTTGTACTCTGATATTATCGTTGTATGGATGTGATATTCGACTGGAATTTGGGTAATATGATCTATAACGGTCTTATTACACTTCGATGCTGTGGATTTCCCTTCATGGAAATCAGGGTCGCTTCAATTGGTATCAGAGTCATACTTGACCATAGGACGAGACCCTTAGAAGTGGACGATAGAATAGGACGTGAACAGCCCTTCTTTTGGTTATATACCGACCCTGCATTTACTTTTTGTGCAAGGCTTATCTATTATTGACCTGCTAACACCTGTTCCTTAAAACATGCAGATGGCAACGAACATCGACTGGCCGCCTCTAGGACTGCTTCCTCTGGACCACGCCAAGTTTACTTTCGACCTACGTGAGCTTGGGGGTTTTGCACAGACCCTCTGCCGAGTTCTCGTCACGATAGGAGTCCCCGATGAGCTTGTCAAGGTCACCTGCACCAGGAAGCCAGCTAAGGAAGGAGGAATCGAAGGACCGGTTGTCACCTCAGTTGAGTTCCTAGCTAGCACTACCTTACCTTCTGTCCCAGCTTTCTCTGAGTTGACTATAGAGGACACAGTCGAGGAGGGACTGCAAGCTATCTCACACAAGGCACTTCACAGAGTGATGAGGGACCACTACGAGCACCTAAAGACGATAGAGTTCCGCCTACTTCCCCAGGCCCTCGACCTCAGCCTTACCCCTAGTGAGCAGAGTTTTGCAACCGGCAGAGTTATCCTTGCCGAGGAGGACAGATGCCTTCGCGTCTCAGCTATCCACCTACTAGAGCAGGATAGGTATGTGACCCAGCTAGAGCAGAGGAGATGTCAGGACCAGGCCCTCCGGTGGGAGTACCAGGAGCGAGACTCGCAAGGAGCATAGGAGCGAGCTAGTCTACTTGAGACAGTCGCTAAGCTATAGGACAAGCTCAACCGTCGTAAAGAAGTCCACAGAGTCGAGGTCGCCGACTTATAGGACAAAGCCACCGACCTAGGCAACAGGAACTGCTACCTCGACAGCAAGGTCTTGGAGTTGTAGAGAGAGTTGGACGACAAGAAGGCTGAGTTCAACTGCAGAGGAGACAGAGAGAGATCCAAGGGGATTGATATGCTGAAGATCCAATCTCGGAACAAGACCATGACTCAAGAGCTAGAGGAGTTCAGGAAGAAGGCCATTCGCAACCAGGGTCACCTAATTGAGGCACTCAGGCTGACCGAGTACCTACAGGACAAGTGTGAGAGGACATGGCAGGCTTGGCAGAAGTCTGATAGGAAGCGCCTTAGGGAGATGAAGGGTATGTGGGATCAGCTACCCAAGGAGATTCGCAGCAAGACGAAGCCTAGGATAGAGGAGTTTGAGTTAGCCCCGACTTGCCTTAACCTAGACACCTGCCCTACCCTACTTGGAGCCAAGCCTACTGAGGAGCTTGCTGAGGCCTTGAAGTACATGTCCTGACTTCACAAGTCTGACGAGGAGATCAAGATTGAGAACAATCGTAGCCCAGCTGCGGTGTATGAGTTAGAGTAGAATGACCCTGCGAGGTCATAAGTCATGTCAGTAGCTTCTGTAAGATGTACCCCATGATGTACTCCTTATGTGATGTGTTATGAGACATTATGCGTAGTACGATTCTCGCACGTCTTCAAGTGTAGCTACTGGAGATGATGCTATGTAATAAAACCCATGTAATGAATGTTTCGGATATTATTGCATATTTAGGAATCTTATTGCTTCTTTGTAATGAGTGTTGGATAGTATAAATGTTTTCCTTTAAATCGTCGAAATCATGTAATCATATTGAATTATAAGCACTTAAGGCACAAACACTAAATTCTCTATGATCCGTGTTGCAGATGCCGAACTGCCGATCTAATCGCCTAATGAACCGTGGACGTGCGCCCACCCCTGAACCAGTTGAACCAAATGGGGGACGTGGTGGCAACAACCGTGGCCGTGGCTGTGGACGTGGAGGGATACCCTTCCACCTAGAGAATACCCCGCCGCCTGAGGAGAACATTCCACCACCACCACCACCGAACCTGGCCGAAGTGATGGCACAATAGACCTAGCTTCTTGTAGCTCTTGTTGAAGGAGCAAACCGTCGCCAGGGAGGTAAGCAGAATGACTTCCAAAGAAAGCTGGAAGGATTTCTGAAGCTAAGGCCACCTACCTATGATGGCACCGACCCTGACCCGCTTATAGCCGATGACTGGCTCAAGGAGACGGAGAAGAAACTAGACCTCACCACTTTCACCAACGAGGAGTGTGTTGGAGCAGCCACGCACCAGCTCACAGGTGCAGCACGCGCCTGGTGGGACAGTTTCAGTGATTCCCAGGAGGACCCAGCTAACATCTCGTGGGATGAGTTCATCGAAGCATTCACTGAGTATCACATTCCCAAGGGTATCATGGAGGACAAAGCGGAGGAGTTCCGCAACATCAAGATGGGAAAGGACAGGGTGACTGAGTACACTACTCGTTTCACCAATCTTCTTCGCTATGCACCTTCCTATGTTGTGAACTCTAAGAAGGAGAAGCTGTACTATTACCGCAAGGGACTCAACCCGCACATCAAGCTGAAGTTTGGCGGTATCAAGAGTAACATGTTGCGTGCTCTGGTGGATCGCTGCATCCAGATTGAGAAGGACCATGCTAAAGCTAGAGAAGAGTATAGGGAGAGGAAGCGTAAGCCTGAAGAGTCCTTCCGTGGACGTGATCGCAAGAGGTTCCTCAGAGATGCACCATCTAGGGAACGCTCTCACCACAATAGGGATAACAACCCTGGATCGAGTAGGGGTAGTGGAGGCTACACTGCCAAATACTCCTACCCTACTCAGGATCGTTACACTCGGGACCATTATGCTCAGGACCACAATACTCAGGACCATTTCAACCGTCCTCGCTCAGCGAATGAACGCCCAGCACAGAACCGCTCTGCACCGAGCACTGGAAACTGGAAGGCACCCGCGCCAACCCCTACAGGTGGTACGCCTTTCACCTACTTTGCTTGTGGCCAACCAGGTCACAAAGCCACTGAGTGCCCTCAGAACTCAGCTGCTTAGAAGTCTCAGTTCAAGGAATCTGCTACTCATGGTTGTCTCAACCATTTGGGCACCGAGGAAGCACAGGCTGCCCCTGACATGGTGTATGGTATGTTTTTAGTTAATGGCAATACTGCATCAGTTCTATTTGACTCTAGAGCAACCTGTTCTTATATATCATCCAAGTTTGCATGAGAACATGACCTCCCTGTAATCCCGTGTGAAAAGCCTATCATCACCAGCTCACCTTTAGGAGACCTAAAGTGCACCCACATCTGTAAGGGAGTGAGTCTTACCATTGAGGGTCTTATCTTTAAAGCCGACCTAACCCTATTACCTTCCACAAACTTAGATGTTATCTTAGGTATGGATTGGTTAACCATTCACTGAGGTATCATATCATGTTCACCTAGATATGTCCAAGCGACCCACCCATCAGGCCAAGTCATTAGATGTAAACCCTAGTCCGGAAAGTCCACCTCTATCTTGTGTGCCCTTAAAGCGAGTTCAGAATCATAGAAAGAGGAGAAGATAGTTCATGATGTGCCGGTGGTCACAGACTATCCTGATATATTCCCTAAAGAATTACCGGGTATGCCACCAGACCGTGATGTAGAGTTCATCATTGATCTGTTGCCGGGAACATGACCCATTGCCAAGAGACCCTATTGCATGTCAGTTGATGAACTGGCCGAGCTCAAGAAATAGCTTGATGAGCTCATCTCGAAGGGATATATCAGACCCAGTGCTTCACCCTAGGGATCCCCTGTTCTATTTGTTAAGAAGAAGGATGGCTCAATGAGAATGTGCATTAATTACCGAAACTTGAACGCAGTCACCATCAAGAACAAGTACCCCCTGCTAAGGATTGATGATCTGCTTGATCAACTTCGAGGTGCCAAGTATTTCTCCAAGATTGATCTCAGATCTGGCTATCATCAGATGAAGATTTGAGAGAGTGACATCCCGAAGATAGCTTTTGTGACTAGGTATGGTCAGTTTGAGTTCACCGTGGTGTCCTTTGGACTCATGAATGCTCCTGTATACTTCATGAACATGATGAATAAGGTTTTCATGGATGAACTAGATAAGTTCGTGGTAGTATTCATTGATGACATTCTTGTCTATTCACCCACCGCTGAAGAACATGAACATCATCTGAGAACCATGCTTGAGAAATTAGCTCAACATCAGCTCTATGCAAAGTTCAGCAAATGCGAGTTTTGGCTACAAAAAGTTGCCTTCCAAGGCCATGTACTATCAGCTAAAGGTGTTACAGTTGACCCAGCTAAGATTGAAGCTGTGAAAGAGTGGGGACAACCACATAATGTGACAGAAGTTAGAAGTTTCTTGGGATTGGCTGGGTATTATCGCCGATTCATTGAGAACTTCTCCAAGATAGCTCGTCCAATGACCAACCTTTTGAAGAAGACTAAAGAGTTTGAATGGACGCTCGAGTGTGAACAAAGCTTCCAGGAATTGAAACAGAAGCTTACCACAACTCCTGTGCTAGCATTGCCGGATATCAGCAAAGATTTCGTGGTCTATTGTGATGCATCCCGTCAAGGACTTGGTTGTGTACTGATGCAAGATGGAAAAGTGATAGCATATGTGTCTCGACAGTTGAAAGAACATGAGAACCATTACCCAACCCATGATCTTGAGTTAGTAGCAGTTGTGCATGCCTTGAAGATCTGGAGACACTACTTGATAGGCAACAAGTGTGATATCTATACGGATCACCAGAGCTTGAAGTACTTTTTCACTCCGGAAGATCTAAATATGAGGCAATGCCGATGGCTAGAGTTGATCAAGGATTATGACCTAGAAATTCACTATCATCTGGGAAAAGCTAATGTAGTCGTAGATGCTCTTAGTCGCAAGAGTTACTGTCACACCTTGATCATAGAATCCGTACCACCTGAGCTCAAGGAAGAGATTGATGATTTCCAACTAGAGATACTACCGCATGGCTTGCTGAATGAGCTCTGCATATAGTATGATCTCACGGATCGCATCCATCAAGCTCAGAAAGGTTGCAAAGAGATCGAATATCTTCGAGGTCTGATGGAACTAGGCTACAAGACCAACCACCATGAAGATGAACAAGGAACCATCTGGTTCAAGAACAGAATCTGTGTTCCATCTGACCTAGGGCAACGAGAGGAAATTCTATCAGAAGCTCACGATTCCAAGTACTGTATTCACCCTGGAGGTTCAAAGATGTATCAAGACTTGAAGAAACACTTTTGGTGGAAAGGCATGAAGACAGACATTACAGGACATGTGGCACGTTGTGACACCTGTAATAGAGTCAAGGCTGAACATCAAAGGCCTGCAGGTTTGCTAAAGCCTCTTGACGTTCCCGAGTGGAAATGGGAGAGTATATCCATGGATTTCATAGTTGGATTGCCCCGTTCACAGAAAGGCAATGATTCCATCTGGGTGATTGTTGATTGTTTGACCAAGATTGCTCACTTTGTACCAGTTAAGACCAAGACCAATGCTAAAAAATTAGCAGATCTATATGTTGAGCATATTCTCAGGCTGCATGGAGCTCCCTCTAGTATTGTATCTAATTGTGGTCCTCAGTTTGCGTCCTGATTCTGGGAAGCTCTGCACCAGTCCATTGGAACCAAACTTGACTTCAGTACCGCTTATCACCCATAGACAGATGGACAGACTAAATGAGTAAATCAGATCTTAGAAGACATGCTTCGCGCTAGTGTACTTAATTATGGCTCTGATTGGGAGAAATGCCTACCCTATGCAGAGTTCTCTTACAACAACAGCTACCAAGCCAGTATCAAGATGTCACCATTTAAAGCTCTATATGGTAGACCATGTAAGACACCTTTGATGTGGTCCCAACCGAGAGAAAGGTCGTTCTTTGACTCCGCTAAGATTCAAGATGCAGAAGAAGGAGTACGCAAGTGAAGGAGAATTTGAGAATTGCTCAAAGTTGATACAAGAGCTATGCTGACAAAAGGAGGAGAGAACTGGAGTTCAATGTGGGAGATTTCGTCTATCTCAAGGTATCCCTGCTATGTGGAACTGTCAGATTCCATGTGAAAGGAAAGCTTGCCCCTAGATTTGTTGGCCCATACAAGATTTGCAAGAGGATTGGAAAGCTCGCTTACAAACTTGAGCTACCCGAGGAATTGGTGGGTGTACATTATGTATTCCATGTCTCATAACTACGCAAGTGTTTGAGAGTGCCCGATGAAGTAGTTTCAACAGATACACTTGACATTCAAGATACACTTGAGTATAGAGAACATCCTATCAGAATTCTGGGCAGAGATACCAAAGAGACCCGAAGCAAGACTATTCCTATGTGCAAGATCCAATGGAGCAATCACACTGAGAGAGAAGCAACATGGGAGAAAGAGTCTAACCTCCGGCTACGATATCCTTACCTCTTCGAAGAGTACGTTATGCTTTAATCTTGGGGACGAGATTCTGTTAAGGGGATAGGACTGTAACAACCCAAAAATTCATACACCAAAAAAATACCAACTACAAAATTTTTCTCAAAACTCCCATGTGATGATGAGTGTCATGTATAGAAACCCAACCTAAGAGATGCATTAGGTCTAACCCCAACCCAAGTCAACACATAAGCATGGCATGTCATTTGTTGATTATGATTATTTAATTTCTAACAAATAAAGTGATGCATACATTTTATTAACTCAAATAGTGATTTAGATTTCCATTTGTTTTATGTTATGCTTAACAACTCTTTTAAAGAAACACACCATAAAGTAATTAACACTCAAACCAGGGAATAAAGGTTTAAAGAGAAAACAAATTCTATTTTTGTATAACAAAACTACACATATTTTTGTTATACAAAATAGCTAAATAAATTCCTAATATTTATAAAAGTATGTTGTGGGCCTCATATCAAAAACTCCAATGAATATGGTGCACCAATTTGGAATCCAAAAATTTTAAGATCAAATTGAATTCAAATAAAGAAGAAGGAAAATAAAACAGAAAAAGAAAAGGGGAAGAAGAAGGCCTCGTAGGCTGGCTCAGCCCACTGTCAGCCCTGCTCGGCTTCGCGGCCCAACCAGCCCAGACAACCGACTGGCCCAGCCCTTCACCTCTCCCCTCTGCTGGCCCACGCGCGCAGTAGCAGGCCGGCCCCAACTCACGCGGCCAGCCCAGCTTGCGGCCCAGCGCGTCGCCCACGCCCACGCGCCCTGCTACATCGCTCGCTGCCACTGCCCGCTGGACCCCACCCGTCAGCTTTCCCCTGTTCATCTTCTCCACGCCACGCTCAACCGCCCGCGCGACCAAGGGCCAACAGCGGTGGTAGGGGTGGGCCAGGGAGTCACGCCCGGGGCATGGCCTTGCTCCCCCTTGCGTCGCACCCATGCAACCTCGCACCACCGTCGGATGCGCTCCACGTCTCTCCACCGCATGATACTAGACGCCATTAGGGGCATGGTGCTCGGCTATAAAGCTAGCCCGCATGCCGCTCACGCCCGGCGCCTTAGCCTCTCCCTCAGCCACCGCCGCCGCTTGGTGGCCCAGCAACCACACCGCACTGAGAGTAGAGGGCCGAGAAGGAGATCATGACAGGAGGATCGGAGCCCCCGCGTGCTGCCGAAGTCGCCGAAGCTGAGGGCGACGCCGTCGTCATCATCACGGTCACGGGTCGGCACTGGACGGCTTCCGGAGCTACACGGCCTCGAACCGCCACTGCATCGCCACCCTAACGCCTTCGACACCCACGGTGAGCCCCCGGTTCTTCCCCTGCTCGCCGCCAGACCTTGCTACTCTGGCCATGGCGCTCTATACCATGAGCGCGTAGGCCAAGGCCATCTCCGGTCTCTAGGCACACAAGCACAGCACACTCACGCGCACACCACGACCACCTCCGAACCCTTGGATGCTGTAGACCCCTCCAAGCCCCATGGACACCAAAGCAGAGCACTCGCTCGCTACGCTCGCAATGCCGTAGTCGTGGCGTGGCCACCGCTGGCGCACCCGACCACCATGCTAGACTAGAACGTAGCCATAGAGCATCACCGTGATGACCGAAAGATAGCCGCATAGACCAAGTCGATGATAGTCAGCCACAGCCCCTTGGCCAGAGCACCAGACCACCGGCCAGAGCACCGCCACCACCGGCCAGAGCACCACCACCACCGACCAGAGCACCAGACCATAGTGGCCAGTACCGCTGGGAGCGCCTAGCGCCTCCTTGACACACCCGCGACCACACCATGACCACCCCGCTGGAGCCCCGTAGTTCACCCACGCGCCTCGCCGTCGTCACTACGTCACCGTGGCCACCGGGGAGCCCCTAACAGCCACCTGGAAGCCCGAAGCCCCTCCTTGAGTCCTGGACACCTTCGCCGTGCACCCACAGATCCGCAGAAGCCCCTATCTACCCAGCCGAGCCACTGGAGAGCCTACATGCGCGACCTCGCCACCGGCGAGCACCGCCGAGCCGCCAGCCACTGTGGCCAACGCCCTGGAAGGCCCCGGCCACCACTTAGACCCTAGCATCATGATCGCTGTGGCCTGGGGAAGCTTTTCCCCTCCCCAATTTGGACACCAGCACCGCCACGGACTCCCCCCCGCCGGCCACTCGCACATGAACCCGGTGCACATGGACCGCGCCTAGGAGAAGAAGGGTGGACTCGGTCCACCATAGACCTATCTGCGGTCCATGGACCAGCACCTCTCGGTCCACCGTGAGCCATGCACACGCCCGTGAGCCGTGGACCATGGCCTAGTAGAGGCCCAAGGCTGTGACGTGGCAGCGCCATAGCATGCCACGTGGTAGGCCAAGCCCGGCCCAGATCCAGCCCTGTCTAGGCCCAGTTTGAACCCGGCCCGTATTGATCGTTGACTAGTCAATGTTGACCGTTGACCTAGCCCCACATGTTAGTGGCACAGACACTCTGGACCCACATGTCAGATGCTGACGGCATGCTAACATCACATGGGACCCACACGTCAGAAGCCAACACAGCCAAGGTGACGTCATGATGACGTCAGCTGCTGATGTCAGCAGCCCTGGTCCCACACGTCAGTGACCCTGACCGTTGACTGTAGACCGTTGACCATTGACTCTCCGTTGACTGGCGTTGACTTTGACCGGACCCACATGTTAGTGACCTAAGAGTCCCTGGACCCACCTGTCAGAACTGATGACGTTGCTGATGTCATGCTGACGTCAGCTGGACCCCACCTGTCAGCTCGAAATCAAGACGATGACGGCATGCTGACGTCAGCATGCCACGTGGACTAGCCACAGCGTGACACGTGTCAGCCCAGGATTAATTTAGCCTTTTTCCATTTTTAGAAATGATTTAAACTTCAGAAATTCATAACTAATTCATACGACCTCAGAAAAATACGAAACTAGGACCAAAATTCATCTAAAATCGGGCTCTACGCAATGAAACCATGTTTGAGTGCATTTGGCTCTTTTGAATTTTCATTGCTTCTTTGTGCTATTCTATAGACGTCGCTAATGCGACTATAATGTGATCGTTTGCAGACTCGGAGGAGAACCAGACAGACGAGGATCGTGAGTACCATGAGGAGTACGGAGACGACTACACCGAAGGTGCCACATCCCACCCAATCTCGTAGCACCTATTACACATGGCTAATATAGAACTGCTATTGCTTTACTTTACTGCTACAGTCATATTATGATAGGAATTGCATGGTAGTATGCTTACTTGAAGGCCTTTACCTTGACGCAACCTTACCCCTACATACCCTGCTATTAGGCTAGACACACGCTTACTGCTATATATTTTATTACTTATACTTCTACTACGCTTATACAACAAGCGTGGTGGAAACTAGTGTTATCTAGACTATGGGGAGAGTGCTGCGTGTGTGACTTGGGTGTGTGGAGGGTGAGGGTTGTGTCGACCAAGTTGGAGTATACGATGAGCCTAGGGCAAGTCTTGCCATGGGGTGCTACCTGGGCACCCCTGGAAATGGATACCTGTGGTGGGTAAATGGTATATGAGGTGGTCCTGGGTGTGAACCTATGACGGGAGGAGCCCGAGATGGAGGTGCTGTGGTGGCACGGTAAATGGAAACCATGATGGAGACATTCTGGCTTGGTCACCCCTAAGGACTTACTAGTACTCAGATTCACCGGGAAGCCTTACGTACCACTCGCCCTATATGGTGCGGGATGGTTGGACTACTTGGTAGGATATTGCCACTACTGTTAGGTTGATAGCGGAAAGTGTAAGGAGGTACGGGGCGCGGAGGATTTCCCCCACACCCTTCCGAGGCTTCATGGAGACCTTGTGGACCCGGCTCATGACTCACAGTTTCATCCACCCCAGACTAGACTTGGGGTGTACCAGGGCTGAATGGTAGAGTGGCATTATCCTAGGCTAGCAAGCGGCCAGAATCAGCCTAGTTGACGATGGTCAGCGAGGAAGGCGGATCTTGTGGTTATATAAAACCTCTGCAGAGCGTGTGGTTGATCGATCGATACATATGCCGACTTGTTGCCTTTGGACCTTTCCTGGGTTTCGCTTAAACTAGATAGAGAGATGAGTCTTTCTCTTCTTCCCCTGGGAGTGAGTGTTTGGTCATAGCCAGGGGCTATGGGCCTTGAGACAGTGCCGAGAGGGAGTTGGCCTGTCGACTGAGCGATGGTATGGTTATGGTATGGTGATGGTGTGGGAATGGTGATAAAACTTGACCAACTAATATTTTATACTTGATATGCTAATGCATAGGAAACCCCAGCCTTATAGGTTCCTTTTGACTACATCCAACTTGCATCCAATTTCCACAAAGCAATGCTCATAGGGTTGGGAGTGGCCAGTATAAATCGTACTGATAAATTTTGGCACACAGGTTCTACTAAGGAGTTTAGCTCCGAGGAGTTTGACGGTTGAGGGGTTCGTGCCTATGCTCAAGTTTGGTGATCTTATCTTCAAGCTGTTCTGAATGAATGCTACTTTTGATTCCGCCAATGCGGCGATGTAATAATTTATGTAATTCCGCACTACTTGTACTCTGATATTATCGTTGTATGGATGTGATATTCGACTAGAATTTGGGTAATATGATCTATAATAGTCTTATTGCACTTCGACGCTGTGGATTTCCCTTCACGGAAATCGGGGTCGCTTCAAAGACCTTACACTAAAATTTCATATATGATAACAAAGACCTATTTGTGTACAGGTCAATGTTACAATCAATGTGTATCAACACATTATAATGTAACCACCTCAGTACCATTCTTCAAGAACCAACTAGGGCCAAACAGCAGCACTGAGGTGGTCTACGAGCTATACCGGTTGGAGATGACAAGGTGGCATCGATGAATCCGTCTTGTCTGTACATGGCCTTTTCCAGATGCGCACCATAGCGGATGGCTATGTGAACCTCATGGCATCTCCAATATTCGGCATTGCTCTATCTTTAGTACCATTCTTCTAGTACCTCTTGTGTGCACCATTTTGGTGGACTACAACGCATAACGATATCTGTGATTTGTTGTGAGAGAAAACTATTGTATCATGGCTGATAAGGTCTGACTGAAACCAACATGCATGGAGAGGCTAGCTCCTGGCCGAGGGTCATTTTATAGGGGCTTGCAGTCGTGGTACATTTTTGTTTCTGAACTAAAGTTGTCGGGGTAGTTGGGAGCAGTGTTCCTACTGTTGTGGTCAGTGGGAGCACTATTGGCATATGAGGAGCATCTACACATCACTGTCGGTTTTAGTTTAAAAATCGACAGTGAATGGGGCCTTCTGTGTTAGTTCGAGCAACCGACTGTGATAGAAGCTATCACTACTGGTTTTAAAACCAAAACCGGCGGTGAAGGACCCTGCCGCCATCGCAGCCTTTTAGTAAAATAATATAAAAAAAATGACCGTCTGTTTGGAGCATGCCATCGCAGCGCTATCACTGCCAGTTTTTAAACCAAAACCGACAATGAAGGGCCCTGCCGCCATCGCAGCATTTTAGTAAAAAAATATAAAAAAATCACTGTCGGTATGGAGCCTGCCATCGCAACCTTTTTATAAAAAAATATAAATTTTTTTCCCAAGCCTAGGATTCAAACCTTGGTCTCGGGGTTCTTAGTTTGGAGCCTTAACCACTATGCTAGAATAGGGATTACGTTAGAATTAGTTGTTCTTTTTCTTTTATCCTGTCATAACGCACTACTACGACATAATAAATAAATGAAAAATCAAAAAAGTTTGGATCAAGTAAATGGATCACTCAACAGTCAACACACAAGCCACAGGCATTCCCATTCACATCTCCAGGAGCACATACATCAATGATCAATGAAGGTTGGAGGAGGAATGGAGCTACTACACCTTTGCTCAATGCCGACTGTGGACTGGGCTCCTTCGAGTATTGCGAGCAGGGACTACAAACTGGTTGGGGACTAGTGGCGCCGAGGAGCTGTGGATCCCTCACTACTAGTAGTAGCTCAGAAGAAAATGGCTACCCTAATGTCCTTCTATCGGAAGTCTACATATATATTTATATTTATATTTAGCTAGTGTTTAAATTCAGAGAGTAAAGTTTAGAAATATTACGTCGGGTGTCTAATCGAGTGTTTAAATAGTAATAAGGTCAGTCTCAATGGTAGTTATAAATAACTTTCATTCTCATTAATTGTTATGATACGTCGGCATATTTGCTGAGTTGGCAGAGTATTAATGAGGAGGAAAGAGGAGATGAGAGTTTCATCAGCATCAAACATCCTTCACGGTTATGTGCATAATGATTACATAGTTGACAATAATCTAACTATCTTTAGGTGCATCAACAATGAGGGCCTCATTATGATCAAGCCGTACGTAAGTAGGTTCGTCAACCTCTTGAAGGATAGGTAGGGGTAGGTTCGCCCCGAATGGAGGCATTTCCTGATAGCCCCTATAGTCTTCTTCGTCCGTCACTCCATCGACACCAACAATCTTCCTTTTCCCTTCTAGGACTACTTTTAGCCTTCCTTTTGTCTTGTTGTCCCTTGCATAGAAGACTTGCATAACATCTCTTGCTAGGATGAAGGGGTCATCTCTGTATGCGGTCTTAGTGAGATCAACGGTAGTGAACCCTTCGCTGTCAGTATTGATTTCCTCGAGCCAGACCCACTGGCGGCGAAAAAGAGCTGCCTTCAACGGACCATAGGCTAGCTCCCATATCTCCTCTATGAAACCATAGTATGTCACCTGCATGTTGCTGTTTTCATCGTGAGCATCAAAACGAACACCACAATTTTGGTATGTGCTCTTTCCATCTTGCTTTTTTTTGTAAAATGTGAATCCATTGATCACATACCCTTGGTACTTAAGATATGTACTCAAAGGTCTCTTGGCTAAGGCATCCAGTTGATTACCCAACTTTATTCCAAGCAAGCGACGTCGCAACCAGTTGATAAATTCCTCCTTATGTTTTTTATCTAGACAAGCCTGTGGCCTGCTCAGATACAAAGTTTGCAGCGAGTGTCTGTGCTCGTCAATGTATGGCACCACACCCTCAGCTTG
This sequence comes from Miscanthus floridulus, assembly GCF_019320115.1. NCBI lineage: Eukaryota > Viridiplantae > Streptophyta > Magnoliopsida > Poales > Poaceae > Miscanthus > Miscanthus floridulus. Next base: position 31,710,325 of record NC_089595.1, read on the forward strand.
TTGTAGAACAGCGAACTATGCCTATCTGAAAGAAACAAGGTCATCTACTGTAACAGATTTCTCCCCGATCGTTCCTTTGCCACGTAGTCTTCCCTCGTGACGAGATTCTAGAACTCTGACCCTTTTGATGTCCAAATAATATGTGCAAAACTCAATGGCCTCCTCCGTTGACCATCCTTCAATCATGCCCCTTCTGGCCTGAATCTATTCCTAACATACCTCCTAAAAACTTTCATCAATCTTTCCAAAGGGAACATCTGATGCAGGTACATTGGGCCAAGGGCTCTAATTTGGTCAACAAGATGAATGAGCAGATGCAATGAGATATCAAAGTAAGTTGGTGGGAAATGCATCTCAAGCCTAACGAGAGTTTCGGCTATGTCCCGCTGTAGTTGCTCTAGCGTGGACACATCAATGACCTTTTTGAGATCGCATTGAAGAACGAGCATAGCTTTATGATTAGGGCACAGACCTTTGGGGGGAAGATACCACGTAGGGCAACAGGGAGCAGCTGAGTCATAATGACATGACAGTCATGGGCCTTTATAGGGCCATAGTTGAACTTGAGTTCTTTCATGTTCACTAGCCTCTTCGGGTTCTCACAGTAGCCTGTCAGGACTTTGAGTTCATTGAAGAATGAAATAAGCGCACACTTTTCTTCCTTCTTTAATGTCCATGACGCAACCAGAAGTTTGAACTGGCCATTCTCTAGCTCCATGGGATGCAGCTCCTTCCTGCTTCCCAAGTGTTGCATGTCTAGGCGTGTGGCTAGTGAATCCTTCGATGTCCCCCCGGTGTCCATCAAGGTGTTAAGAGTGTTAGCGCAATGTTTTTAGTGATGTGCATGGGATCAAGACAGTGACGTACACTCAGAAATGGCCAATAAGGTAGTTTCCAGAAAACTGATTTTTTCTTCTAAACGCTCTCATCAGGCGCTGCTACTGCATTGTCCCCCTTTCCAAGGACAACCTCCAGTTTGTTGAGTTCTCGAAGTATCGCAGGCCCGTCTCGATATTTTGGAGCTAAACATTTCTTAATAGTACCATTGAAATCTTTTCTGTTCCTGCGGTAAGGGTGATCCTTAGATAGGAACCTACGGTGTCCCATATAAACTATCTTTGAGTTATTTGGCAGATTTACCGCATCGGTGTTGTCCAAGCACTCGATACATCTAGTATAGCCTTTTGTCTTCTCTCCAGACAATGAACCTCGACCTGGCAGGTTGGTGATTGTAGCGATAAGTACTCCCTTGATCGTGACATGTTCCTTTTTGTACTAGTCCCAAACATTCGGCACATCATTTTCAAACATCTCCACTAGTTCATCGATCACTGGTTCTAGAAACACATTGATGTCATTCCAAGGTTGTCTTGGCCCTTGGATCAGTAGTGGCATCTGGATGTACGACCGCTTCATACAGACCCAAGGTGGAAGGTTGTATATACAGAGCGTCACTGGCCAGGTGCTATGATTGCTTCTAACCTGGTCAAAAGGATTCATCTCATCTGTGCTCAAAGCAAACCAAAGGTGCCTTATCTCTCCATAGATGTCCTTATAGAACATAGTATTGACGGTCCTCCAGTCAGGCCCATCGGCGGGGTGCCTCATCATTGTTTCTTTCTTACGCTCTTCGCCATGCCAGCGCAACAGCTTGGCTGACTTTGCACATGCAAATAGCCTATGCACCCGGGGAGCTATAGAGAAATACCAAATGACCTTTACAGGACCTCCTCTGGTCTTGGTACCCTCATCTGACGGCCCTTCCTTATACCGTGGAGCTTCACACTTGGGGCACTTGTCTAAGTCTTTGTATTTTTCTCCACGGTACAATATGCAATCATTGGAACACGCGTGGATTTTTTCAACCTCGAGACCAATGGGACAGATCATTTGCTTGGCCAAGTATGTCTTTTCTGGCAACTTGTTTTTTTCTGGGAGCATTTTCCTTATTATACCTAACAACTGATCGAAGCCTTTATCGCTCAATCCGTTTGTCGATTTGAACTCTAACAGCATGATGTCGGCTTCTAGTTTACTCATTGGATAATTCCTATACAATGGTGTTTTGCCATCTTGTCTTATTTTCTCTAGCTTTCTCAGTTATCTTTCACTAAGACATCCGGTCTCTACATTACGTAGCAGCTAAGAAATGTCATCGTTATCCTCAGTGTCGTTAGCTAGCGTGCTCCTAAACACATTATTAACTGTGGCCATAGGTTCTGTGTTGACACCGAGTTCCTCGTCAGCATCGTGGATGGCTACGTCAGGCATGTCCACATCATCATCATCGTTTTCTCATAGAACATTCACATAAACCTCGCCATGCATAGTCCATATCGTATAGTTTAGCATGAACTCTCTGGTAATCAAGTGCGATTGTATAGACTCAATTTGACAAAACTTTCTTTTATTCTTGTAATCTTTGCATGGGCAGAAGATAGGGTTCTCATTCCCAGCATGAGCTTTGGCATCGATGATAAACTGGCTAATGACATGCATGTACCGCTTGTCCATTCAGGACAGATGCATCCACTCTCGATCCATCTCTGCACAAAAAAATACTGAGACAGTAATTACAAAGAATTAATAAAAAATCGAGCTTCATGAACAACAATTATAGCTCGAAAGTAAGATTTTTGGAAAACATTATTGTACACTAATTATTGAAAAATTGAAATTGGTAGCCCCGGCCCTGTAAATTGAAAATCGTAGTAAAAAACAATTATTGCATAATATTGAAGAACAACTATTCTACTCTACTTCTAAGAACTAATTATAGCATCATATACTAGCAATGATGATCTTGACCACCATGGAATAATTAGCTAGGAATTTAAATGTGTTCATAGACACCAACCGTTTGGATGATGGATTCACCATAATTTGAGCCTTATATAAATGTCCAATTGGAAAAGTGCTATCTAGAATGGAGAAAGAACTAGAATGAGAATCAAGTAATGTAGCCATCAAAATGAAGCTAATTAAGCAACAAAATCAAAGGAGTGGATGTTTGTTACTAACCTTAAAGCAAAAAGATCAAGTCATTCTTCAAAGAGAGAATTCCTTATTTGACACTGAAGAAATGACCCGTTCCTTTCTTGGCCCTCGAAAATTTTTCGTTCCCTATTTGACACCGAGTTCAACTTTCGTTCCTTCCGTGACACACCGTCGCGTTTTCCATCCGGCCACCGTTAACTGCGCTGTGAAAAGACGATTTTGCCCCTGTGGGCCCCACCACCCTTCTCCCTCCTCTCCTCCAGGCCACAGTGTCCTCCCCCAGTCCGCGGCCGCGCCACCTGAGAAGGTCGCCGGCCGTCCCCGCCACCCATGGGCCCACCGAGCCCATCCACGGGCAGCCGTCGACGCTCGCTGGATCCGCCGCTGGGGTGCATCCTCCACCGTCGAGCCGAATCCAGCTTCCCCACCAATAGATCCAGCCGCTGCCGCGCCCGTGCCCGCCCTCGATTTGCCGCCAGCGAGCTCGTCAGATCCGTGGGTGGATTCGCGCGCCCCGAGGCCGGATCCGCGTGCCCCGAGGTCAGATCCGCGAGCCCCGAGGCCAGATCTCGCCGGACTCCACCGTCGTCGTCGCGGCCACCTGCTCCACCGCGCCACCATCGTCGCCGCTTCTAGTCCACCGCCGGTCGCCCGAGGCTGGATCCGTGAGCCCCGAGGCTGGATCCACGTGCCCCGAGGCCGGATCCGCGTGCCCCGAGGCCAGATCTCGCCGGACTCCACCGCCGTCGTCGCGGCCGCCTGCTCCACCACGCCACCATTGTCGCCGCTTCTAGTCTACCGCCGGTCGCCATCGAGGAGAGGGAGGAGCGCGGAAGGGAGGGGCGCCACCACGCCTAGGGAAGGGAGGGGCGCCGCCGCGCCTAGGGAAGGGAGGAGCGCCGCCGCACCATGGGAAGGGAGGACCACCGCCGTTCTCGGGAGGGAGAGGGGCTCGGAATGGAGAGTTGGAGGGAGGGAGGGAGAGAGAGTGGAGAGAGGGAGGGAGTGGAGGGCGCCATCGGGAGGGACGGGCGTGTCTGCGCGACTGCGGGGAGACGGAGGGAGCGAGGCGACTGCCTGGAGGAGGAGAGAAGGGTGGTGGGGCCCACAGGGGCAAAATCGCCTTTCCACAGCGCAGTTAACGGTGGCCGGATGGAAAACGTGACGGAGTGTCACGGAAGGAACGAAAGTTGAACTCGGTGTCAAATAGGGAACAAAAATTTTTTGAAGGCCAAAAAAGGAACGGGTCATTTCTTCAGTGTCAAATAAGGAATTCCTTCTTCTTCAAAATCCAAGCGCTAGCTTCATGGTAAAGAGCAGCCGCAACAACGGAGAGAAGGGTCCAAACGCGCGCTTTTGTTCTCGGGATGGAAGAGAGGGGGAGGAAGAGGATGGCTGCAGCCTTTTGTGTTGTAGGCTTATCACTGTCGGTTCTTGGCTAGAACCGACAGTGATAGAGTCAAATCACTGCCGGTTTGTGGCTTGAACCGGTAGTGACAAGTGGCCGCCAAAACACTGCCGGTTTAAGCCACAAACTGGCAGTGATGTGGTGCTTCACTGTCGGTTTTAGCCTAGCCCCAATCATTTTCTCATTTTCAAGCTCATAACCGGCAGTGAAGGTACATCACTGCCGGTTCTCATAAATCCGGTAGTGATGAGATCAGCAGTGATGTCCAAATCTGACGTAGTGAACTCTATATGTCATTAATGCGAAAAGACTGAAGAGCAGCTTCTTACTTAAAGTTTCTGAGCCATCTGTTGAAGCATGCTTGAACTCCATAAAAAAAAAACCCAGCGTATTTCTGATTTTCCAAAGCTCCCAGACCGCAATGAGGAAAATTTCCATGAAGAATGGTAAACCCGTCTGCCGTCTACTACGTTCTATTCTCCTATGTATGTCATCGTCGTCAACCCAAGTAATCTAACATTAGTTGCACTATTATTTATTCAGCAATAGCTGCGAGTGGTCCAAAATTTCCACAGTGTTCTTCGTTCCAATGGTCAAATGAAATTGGCACCTCGTGAGAACAGTACTACTGTACTAGTAGTACTAAGTGCTTTTTTTTCTCTTTCCTCAGAGTGGTGAGTACATTAAAAAGATCCCGTGAGAACAGTCCCTCAGCTTGACATCTCGGCGCCATTAAAAACCTATCTTCGCTGTGTTTTCTTCTCACATATCAAACTAGAGACACTGAGGCGCTTCCTTCTGTGAAGGCCGCACTCTCTCGCTTCCTTATGTGAAGGCCGCACTCTCTCTACAGCCTATTTTGTTCGGTTCGTTTGCCATGGCTGAAAGTACTGTTTGCTGATTTGTTGTGAGAGAAAAATATTGTTCGTTGGCTGAAAAAGTACGGCTTATAAGCCAAGCGAACAAGGCGTTTGACTTTATACATTGAGGTGGTGTTTAAATCGAGGGAGTAAAGTTTAGGATGTCACATCGGGGTGTCACAGTATTCGGACAGTAATAACAAAATAAATTACAGAAGTCCTTAGTAATTCGCGAGACGAATTTATTAAGCCTAATTAATCCATCATCAGCGCATGTTACTGTAGCACCACATTGTCAAATCATGGACTAATTAGACTTAAAAAATTGTCTCGCAAATTAGTCGCAATCATGTGAAATTAGTTATTTTTGTAGTCTATATTTAATACTCCATACATGTGTCCAAACATCTAATGTGATAGAGAGTAAATTTTAAGATGAGACCAGAGCTGTCAGCTTCAGCTGTACCAGAGTAGACGGAGGCATGGCAAGGTGAATTTTTTTTTAAAATTTTAACATTTTTTTTAAACTAATTTTAAATCTAAAACTCTCGGTTTTTTTAAAACTAACACTTTTGGCCGCGCCTATTGCCCTGGCGCGGTCAAATGCCTGTGTCGCGCCATGCATGGTGGCGCGGCAGAGGACTGACGTGGCGACGACCAGAAGCTGTGACCGCTGACGTGGTAGGGCCTGCCGCGCCATGCATGGTGGCGCGGCGCGCGGCAGAGGGCTGACGTAGCGATGACCAGAAGCTGTGACCGCTGACGTGGCAGGGCCTGCCGCGCCACCGACCTTAGCGCGGCAGTGCCGCGCCCTGATCCGTGGGGCAGCAGGGCCAAATAAATACCGCGCGCGAGCCCCGCCTGGCCGAGCAGCCACGGCACCTGGCCGCCGTGGCCGCTGCCCGTCCGGGGGTACCTGAACGGTTTAATCGAAACGCGTCGCGCCCGTCTTTTGTTCAATTATTTTCATGGCCGAATAAAGAATTTGATAAGCCCTGCCGGTTCCCGAACTAGTTGGTACTTAATCTCGCCGCAGTGCTGCCGCGACGCAAAGAAACGAATAAGAAGCAAGTTGACAAGCTGCCACATAACATATTCATTGTTTTGACATAAGTTTGACATACCATAACCAAATAACCCTGCAAGTTTCGGATGCCAATATTCGTTTGACCTAACAAACTAAGACCCAGGAGTGTAAGGATCCCTCGGACGTCTCTGTCTCTTCGAATTTATTGGCAACACATTGGGAGTGTAGCCAACGTCGGTATGGTCGCGTCGACGGTGCGTACGGCTCGTACCCTGCAAGTATATGATATGCACGATTACTTATAATTCTTTATAATCATTAGTTCATGGAGCCTACGTATTGAAACAAACTATCTTTGTTAGTACCTATGAGGCTCCTTGGGTGCCAAGCAGGGCACCACCAAGCTGAGATATGCCGATCTCGTCTTGCGGCCAATCGTCCCACTGGTCATGCTGTCCGCGGAAGCCTGGGGGGTCATCGTCGTCCTCAGTTGTAGTGTCCTTCCCAGCGCTATGATGTGGTGGTGTACGCACCGTGGAAGTGGCACCTGTCATCGGCTGAGAAGAGCCGGCTGGTGTCCTCAAAGAGGCTGAAGACGTGCCACCCGACCGCGCCGGGAGTGGCGGTTCCTCATAAGGAGTGTCCATGCAGCTTAGCTTCTGAGCTAGCTTCCTGCGGCTCTTCTTCACCTTCTGCATAAATAGACGTTAAAGTTAGTGCATTACCCAAACGCATATACACTAAAGAAACATTTCCAGAACGGACATGTTTATGTTTACCTCCATAAAAGTCGCGAGAACGCCTAGCCCCTACCCTCTAGACTCATGTAGCCGGAACGCTGCTTCGTTGGACAGCCTTGACAATTGTGTCGCCTGGGTACAGAAATGCGGTTGGACAGTTTTAGTACACATACTTAATACCAAAATGTTAACAACTTATACCATTCAAGTATATTACCACGTATCTTTGAAGCGGGGCTCTCTGTAGCTGTGTGTCCTCCCTAGTGGTAACGTCATACACATCTTCGATGACATCTTCCTCCGAGTCCTCGTCAATCGTCATGTCAGTGTACGGGGGCTTGATATGTGTCCCCATAGACCTGTGAAGCCACCGTAGGTACTCGTCGAAGGTGCGCTGGTCGTGTGGAGGACCCTCAAGGACCGCATGTGGTACCCTGTTCTGCCACAAATGGATCCGCGAGCTGTGTGTCACGCATCAATCCTTGGTCTTGTACCTCTTCATGCGGTCATACCTGCAACAAAACGATGTTAGGTGTACCAAACAAATCTCTGAATTGTAGCATTGTTATTAATCAATAACGCACCCGTGCAATTCTTGTCATACCTGCAATAATTCTTCCAAACTGTCTACAGACCCGGATGGACAAGTGAATCTCGACCACATGGAAGAAAATAAGAGGGACGTCGCAGCGATACTCATGTGACTCGTCCCTAGTGACAGGACTGAGATAGGCCTGGAGCTCCGGAGAATCCCAAGGACACCAATGCACCTGAAATTTCGTAATTGAGTTAGGCTGTGATATAGTGTACATCGAAGAAGACACAGGTATGATAGTAAAGAGAGCGTAACCTAGTGCTGTGTTAGGACGTCGAGACCGTCCGTGTACTTCCTGTACTTGCGCCACGCATTCCCTCTAACTAACTGTTCTTCCGTCCAGATATACAGAGCTGTAGGGAGTGTATCATGCCCGTTCCATCGCTGCATTTAACACGATAATGAATTAGCCACTAATAATCTCATCATATCTAACTGCCTCGAAGAATATAATAAACCGAAGTACTTACCGGTAAACCATTATTAAGGGGCCTCCCAACAGGCAATCGTTCCCAACACCAAACCTGGAGTAGGTAGGAGCAACCCCCAAGGTTGGCATAGCCTGAGGTACGACGGCAGGCAACGCATAGCTGTCGATACGTCTATGCTAGGACTGCGCTGCCCTAGCTGTACGCCACTATGTGCTCCTACGGCTAGCGAAGTATGTCTAGGAAGATCCAGCTGATGGTGTTGCCCGAGGCGTCTGGGAAGAGGAAAGCACCAAGAAAGTGCCAGAGCCACACTCGAGCGAACCTGTCGATCAGAGCCTCCTCAGCCTGTGGGTCCAGATAATCAAAGCGCTCTATGATCCAGGACGACGAAACACCGGAACTTTTCTTGAAATTGACCAAAGAAAATGAGACCCCATGGCTACAAGAAAGCAATGCAAGTATTAAATAGGCTTGAATTACTCACTTATTTTTCTTGGAAGCATCGTCGTCCGGTGGAAGAAAGCCAGTAAACTGAGCCACCAGCTCCCTCCAGTGATCGTTGTCAACTATCCCTGTCACTGGAAGTCTCCCCAACCGAAGGCCTAAAATAGCCTTCACGTCCTGCAATGTTAAGATTATCTCGCCACAAGGTAGGTGGAACGTGTGGGTCTTAGGCCTCCACCTGTTATAAGAATAGAACGACTGTTAGTTGCCTCAAATTTGTTACAAAAAAGTTTACGTATAAAGAATGCACTCGCACCTATCTACAGCTGCAGTAAGTAGTGCTGGGTCAAGGGGCAGAAGACCGTGGTTGACAACATGGACAAGTTCGAGGAAGCCGGCACGCCGTATGTACGACGCATAACGCTCGTCCCACTGGTGCGCCCTGGTGTGCGTGCGAGGCCTCAAAGGAGGCAAGGCCACCTCTGCGTCGGTGTCACTCAAGATGTGTGCTCGGTACTGGTCGCCGTACTCCACCTCAAGAATGGGGTACAACAAGTGTTATGTGGGAGGGACCATACTGTTACAAATTGATAAACAGAGCGTTAGAGTATTCAAATTAACAAAATTAAAATTAACATTAGTAAATTCACAAATAAATTCACTAACCTAACTATCCTAAATCCCTAAACCCAAAATCCTAACTATACTAGATAATAAATACATAATCAATCCATAAAATCCCTAAACCCTAACTAAATACAAACAACTATAAACTAAATACATAATTCAATCCTAAACCAAAAATCCCTAACTAAATAACTAACTATAAACTAAATAACAAATACATAATCAATCCCTAAACCCAAAATTCTAACTATACTAGAACACACTACCTCGAACCTAAAAACTACCTACGTAAATCACAAACAAATTCACTAACCTAACTATCCTAAATCACTAACTATCCGAAATCACTAACATTCATAAATCAATAACAATCATAAAGCCCTAACTATTATACATTACTAACTATCCTAAATCACTAATTATCCTAAATCAATAATAATAAAAATATATTAAATCGAGAGAGAGGTACCTCAGGAGCGGGCGGCCTTGACACGCCGGCGTTCGTGGCGTGGGCAGGCGGGCGAGGCCGGGCTGGGCGGGCGCGTGCGTGGCGTGGCCGGGCGCGGGCGCGTGCGGCTGGCGGTGGCGGTGGCGGTGGCGGTGGCGGCGGGCGGACGGGCGGGCGGACAGGGGTGCGTGCGAGCGGGCAGGGCTCGCGCGTGGTATTTATTTGGCCTTGCCGCGCCACGACCGCGCCAAGGTCGGTGGCGCGGCAGGCCCTGCCACGTCAGCGGTCACAACTTCTGGTCGTCGCCACGTCAGTGCTCTGCCGCGCCACCATGCATGGCGCGGCACAGGCATTTGGCCGCGCCAGGGCAATAGGCGCGGCCAAAAGTGTTAGTTTTTTAAAAAAAATTTGAGAGTGTTGGATTTAAAATTAGTTTCGAAAAAATGTTAAAATTTAAAAAAAAATTCGGCAAGGTTAGGCCTCGCTTGCTGACCGGATAGCATACCATGTATACACACACTACTCTACATCGATGTCTTGCGCACATGCACATCGTCGATCGCTGGTTGCTAGGAAGGATGAGCCTCGATTTTTTGGTTCAGGTTCGACAATTTTTTTAGTGAATACTATTTATACTTATAGCTCTAAAATAATTTATTATAAAAATATATTTTGTAATTAATCTAATAATATTTATTTGATATTCTCAAATAAGTATTAATATTTTTTTATCTATAATTGATCGAACTTAATATACTAAACCATGACACTATGCAAATTACTTTCTTTGCTGTAAGTAGTACTGCTGTATGTATTCGTCGTCGGTGCCGTATTGGGTATTGCCCACGCCTAATGCAATGCAATTTAAAGCAATTCAAGAAAGAAAGCACACAAGTGACAAGTCCTGCACTGCAGATCTTCCAGGCGTACTGTACTCCTATGTGCGCGCGGGGGCATCATCATCATCATCATTCACCAACCACAACTGACTCGGCAGGGCAGCAGCAATTGGCAGCGCATGACACACGTTGCACTGCACGACAGGCAGGCAGGCAGGCAGGCAGGCAACCCATATGCGTTTGGTTACTCACGGAGTCACGGTCACGGGCCATCACAGCCAGCTCATGCCGGTGCTGCTCCCTCCTGTCTGACTGTCTCTTTGCCGTCCGTGTTCAGACTCAAGGAACGGAGTCTCGCCCTGTTCGCTTGCCCCTACTTTTTCAGTCAACGAATAGTATTTTTCTCACATCATAAGTTAGTCAATGGTACTTTTAGTCATAGCTTATCAGCTAAATGAATAGGACATCTGACTGCTAAGCGTTGAGGCCCTCGGCTCAGGTTTGTGCCGTCCCTTGAACCTTCTTCTTGTCTTCAGTTCGTTTATGCTCATGGCCTCATGTCATGTCATGCCATAATGGCGCCCCACCCTCCTCCTCTTAGGTCTTGAGATTCCATTCTAGCACTATACATTTGTACCTGCACTTCGTCCTTGCTTGGCCTGTGGGCTGCCTGCCACGTGAAATTCCCCCAAATTCTCACCTTGCAATACGTATGCGCCTCTTTAGTCTAGGCGTGAAACCTTGCAAAACTTGGACCTCCTCCCCTTCTTATGTGATATGGCAGAGCTGCTGCTAATTGTTTCAAAACAGAAAAACATTCGTCCCACAACACTTTTAACATACCATAGACATTTTAACATAGTATACTTGGTTAACATTGTCCAAACAAGCACAACACAAAGTTAAATATTAGGAATGGAAATCATATGCTAAGTGTTGTTTCAACAATAAAAAAGAAAAAAAACTCGAGGGGGGGGGGGTTTAAGACTGCCCCGCAGCATTACAAATAAGAAGAATGACCTTCTCACCCAGTCGAGAAAATCCCCGAACCCCAACTCCCACTCTTACACGGTGGCTTTCCGTCACCCAAGTGAGAATTGGGCCGGTGCCCCCCAGTGCCTTGGTTATGGGGACAGATGAGGGGATTTTTTTAACCTCAGCCTGAAATTCGCTCCCACGGGAAATCGAACCCAGGACCTGAGGAGTGCCGCTGGGTCACCTAACTCTTTGAGCTAGGCGCCCTTTGGCGTTGTTTCAACAATTATTCCATGATTATGTATTCCAATATAAATTAATGGTAGCCAAAAGAATAAAACTTTGGAGGCTCGTCATTGTCCAAAATGACATCTCTTTTTTGTCACCCGAGGTAGTACATAGTATTTTCTTAAAAATTCCAATTCTATCATAGTATTGCACAAGTATATATTTAGATCTAAGAAATTTACTCTACCCTTTATTGACATTCACAACTCATCCCTTCCCAAAACTAAAACAAACACACACACGCACACTAGTTAGTATTTACATTATGAACCTACTACTCATTATTTTGAACAACTTGCTGATCATGGAGTTTATGCACGAACTGCGCTGCTGTGTTGTGTCCTGATGGCTTGTACAATGGTATGCTCCTCTTTTTCATGTTTCCTGTACACTCTAGCTTTCCTTTGCATTTACAAGATTGGGCCGTCCACCTGCTCCGTTTTGCTTCTACTCTTCACAACGGTATCCATGCCTGTAGGTTCATTTGCAAGAATTTTTTGTTTCACCGTTATCCTCAGAGAAGCATAAATCTCAGTTCTCAAGATTAATTTGGTTGTTACTGACCTTAATTAACCCAGTTTCTGTACCACAGAAAATCATGTCGTTTGCAGTGAACAAGCTCGTTATCTTGCTTCCTGCAGATAGCCTTCCTACTTTCTGCTGCTTTTCCCTCAACCATATCTATCATAAAATCAGAAGCAAAATTAGGACTCGTGAATCCTGTATTTTCATTTGTGATCCAAGGGACAGCTTCTATTTCAGTTGCCTCAGTTATGTTGTTGCTAGACCCTTTGAGCTCTTGTTGTTTTGTTGTATTACCCAGTCTGGTGGCAGCTCTCCTACTTCGTTGGTTTCAAAAAGAAAAAGGGACAGCTTCTATACTTTGACTAAATAAAAAGAAACTATAGATTGCCGTCTCGAAACGTAAGAGTTTTTGGTTCCTGGTTCTTGATAGATGATAGTGAGACCTAAATGTTAGTTCCATTAGGTATCAGGCATGCGATCGCAATGGACTGGCCAACAAATTTCAGCGAGTTCAGACTGAAATTTGTAATCAAATACAGACCTTCTGGTAGTATATTGTGCTCAAGCAGTGGAATTATCATGCCTTTTTCTTTCCATAAATTAGTATAGCTGACATGGAAAAAAGAAAAATAATTCATGTCACCTGAATGATACTAGGGCTTCTACTGCAGTTCAAGTAGATGAAGTCTTCCACCACTGCCATGGCCTCTACATTTGTTCCCTTTGGTATTGGCATTGTCATATTAGGTTTGCATCGTTTCTTCCAATCCTGGAAATGGTTCAAAAAATTTCACATTTCTTTTCATCTCATAGCTTAAAGAGGTCAAGTTTGATCATTTCATTTTACCTTTAAGGCTGATCCTTCGACCTGAGCACCGGCACAGTACATCCAATCTCTGTATACAACAATGGAGCTAATGGATTGTTTGCTAATCATCCAGCTTCTTCTAGGTGCCCTTATCTCAATGTTGGATTCAACTGACACGTCTAGTTCCTGTAACAATCGTTCTTATTAGAGACATATATGTGTTGTACACGTTTCTGACTTGTAACACAAGCCATTCTCTTTAGATATAGTGATCCAAGATACTATTACGTGCTTTTGTAACCAAAAAACTAACCTGTATACTTGAGTCTTTGCATCCAAGGTAAGCTTTTCCTTGATATACAGCTAGAGATTTGACATGCTTGCTCCTGTAAAATGTTTGGCTGCTTCTTGATGCACAAGAGAACTGTGACAGAATCAAAGTAAAAACACCATATTATTGTTATGTGTTCCATTTGTTGAGACAATCACCAAGTGCATAGTAAATCAATAAGTACCTTGAGAACGTTGTTCTGTGTAAGTACAAGAACTTTGTCACCACAAATATCAAGCTTTTGTACAGCCTCTCTTGTCTGAATCATCTCCACACACTCTAGCTTGCGCTGTGCCATTTCCCATACCTGCAAATGATCTTTTAATTTAACATCCTGCAATTAATTTTCTTTTGTGGTTTTAGCACTGCAGTTGAATTGGTTACCCGAACAGATTTGTCTGCTGATCCACTCAGGAGGTTCTCCCCAGTTTCTGATAGTGCAAAACAAGTCACCGCCTTCTTGTGCTCTTTTACCTCCCTGATGATTACTGCCCTCTGGCCTTTTATGTCCCATGCCTGCAGAGAACACCTGAGTATTAGGAATTTTTTAGTTATGTAAATACTACTGCATGAACTGAAGCAATGAACTTGCTGTATCAGTACAGAGTTTCTACCATTTTCCTAGTCCCTTAAGTCTTTCTAAAAAGAGTACAGATTTGGTGCCCTAGGGGCTGGCGCCCTCCTTAGCTAAAATGCCATGTTGTAATGTTTCAAAAATCATCACAACAATCATGTATGTAGTACACATAAAGTTAAGTATAGCCGTAACAATTCAGTTTGAAATTCATCCTAGATGCCAAGAAACAAAATAGATAAGCAATCAACCTGGCACTGTTCATCATGTGCTGACAGTGACACTTCTGTGTTTTTTAATCTCAGCATCAAAGATGAATTTCAATCTGAATTGTTGACGCTACACTTAACTTTAGGTGTACTACATACATGATTTTTGAAACATTTTAACATGGTATTTTTGTCCTTTAGCTAACGAGGGCGCCAGCCCCCCTTGCCGCCATATGATTTTCCTTGTAAAAAAGGGTCCCTTCTAAGTAACTTCTTTTACTCAAGAGATTTTGAGCTAATTTTGTAGGTATGGGAAATTTGAAACTATGGTTATGATTTTAATTCAGACATATGGAATATATCATTACCCTGATGGTGCCATTAGAATAACCAGCAAAAAGCTGCCCTCTGAAGAATGCTATAGCAGTTGCTGCGCCATTGCCTGGTTGACCAATTTCTAGAATTTGTGTATGTACAAATGATACACGCTGCACTGACAACATCAGATAATTATTTCTTATGTTTAAGAAACATTTCTCACAAAGGACTGGCTAGAAATGTAGTTATAATGATCTCAGCATAGCTTCTGAAATTAACAATAGCAATCTTAAAGAACTTTTGATTAGATCAGATATAATCTTAGGCTCTTAGCTCCCAGTATAAGATCTACTTGATGGTCTGTTCTTGCTGTTACTTAGGATGGCATGCCTTGTTTTCTGGAACAGGGGTAGTATGAAACAAACTAGGAAAGTGAAGGAGCTCAATTCCAACAATACTCACTGGTTTGCTGGAAAGAAAATAATCTGTAACTTGGAGTAACTCCTCAGCCATCCATGTGAATGATGAAAGCCTCCTAAGAGATTCTCGGGAACCCTCTGACAAGCTCATCAACATTTTCTTTCCTGTTGTTAAAAAATGGTAACTTGTATAAATTATAATGCTTGGAGCTTTCCTTCAGCTTTAGATTGGATGTTTATGTTCCAAAAGTCTTTAAGATGTGCAAAATACCTATTGAATTGTACTAAATACCAAAACCATTTAATTGTAACTGGATAGAAGATAGTGATGATGTACTATTTACCTTTTCCGGAGGTGTAATTATAGAGACACATGCATGCTAGAACCCTTTCGCCAAGCTCATTTCCTGGATGAAGGTGACTTGCTATGTCATGCAACAAGATCTCACAAACAAAATATCTTATGGCATTTTCACCAAGGGCAGCCAGCTCGCTCCCGAGCCATGCACTGCATATGAGGCAATCCTGTGAGGTTCCCTTCACCTTGCTTTGCATTCCTTTGGCTAAAGCGCTGATAAACGGTACTCCTATTTTAATAATCGCTCGTGCAGATTTATTGCTCCATGTGCTTATTTCTGTATCCTGCATCATGTATCACCATTGTTATTATTATGTTCCTTACCATTAAGTTATGTTTTTTTTATACATTTTCCAAATGAAAGAATGTTTTCATACTTAACCTGCAGGCAAGAATCAAGCCAGTCGATGTTCCTGATTGTATTTCTTTGTGATGTTGATGTGAGACCGGCTTTCTTTGTGAGCCATGCTGCAGTGTACGATTCTCCTGACCAGGAATAAGTCCCTCCAAGGTTTGAAAGAAAACATGCTGATAATGCCTGTACTCTACTATTTTCTTGAGATGATAGAGAGTCCAACAGGACTTCCATCGCTTCGTCTTGGAACACACTCCTGCCATCTGATCTCTCCTGCCAAAAGGAATATGAAACCTGCTGCTTCAGATATTGTGAGGTTACTTGCAATGTTAATAATAATATTAAATAGTCAATAATAATAATAACAATGATGAATGCCTTTATGTTGTGTTTTTGAAGCATTGATGAAACCATGAAAAGCATATAGGTATGTGGGTCAAACAAAAATATTTTTGCTTTTATGTTTTCAAAATTTTTAATGGGTTGGATATACCTAGAGATCTTTGTTTGGATAGGAGTGCTTGGAAAACAGCTATTGACGTGCCTGAATCATGACTAGGGGCTTATGTTGGGTTTCAACTCTAGCCTACCCCAACTTGGTTGGGACTAAAAGGCTTTGTTGTTGTTGTTGTTTTCAAAATTTATTTGTGGTTTATACAGTAAATGCTTATTCAGACTAGGGGTATCTGGGTAGCGAACAGTGTATGTACCATCATATCCAATTGCAGGAGAAGGCTAGCTGCTAAAACCCGATGCTCAGGTTCAGTTTGATGGAGGCTGACCATCAGTGTATGCATAATTGCAATGCCACCTTGCCGTCGTATTTCTTCAAGCAGAGAGTTTGCTGAGGACCTGGAAATTTGCACAATTCAATAAGTTATTCAGACAAGTATATAACGGAGTAATTCTTTACAGGATGTGCACCATACCTGGGAATCTGTAGAATCTCATGGAAGTATTCAAGTGCAGCACACTTGGCACGGTGCTCTTTTCGTCTCAGAAGGTGAAGGAATGGGTCCACTGGAGTAGCCTGTGACAAGAACTTCTTGCAGTTACCATTGAGACGTACACATCTGATGAGAATAGCTGCCAGGGCTACACCTTCCTCCAAGTTGTGGTTCTTTGCAACGTCTACAAGCTTAGACAGAATAGGAGGAGAGCTGAGGGAAGCCAAGTGGACATTGTTTGTTACATAGTCGAATGCTGTCACTAAGATCTCAATGAGAGCTATTGATGCTGATATCGGTGTCAGTGGAAGCATTGCAGGCCATTTTTGGGTGCCTGAGTTACAAGCAATATGTAGAAGCGAGGGCAACAGATCCAAGTTTTTTATCTCTAAAGGTGTAGGATCCAACAGATATATCAGAATGGCTGCTTCATGTACATCTCTCTTCAATGCAATGGCTAAGTTGGACAAATGGAAGTCCTTCCTCTTGATGCCTCTCATCATATTTCTATCTTCAGATATCATGAGCAGCAGAACATAGACTGATGCCCTGACCACTTTGTCCTTTTTTGATGTGGAAATACTGTCAAGCAGCTGGTCAAGGATATCTTGCCTTACTGACGACTTGTGTCTCGCCTCTGAAGTGTTGTTCAGTAATTGCCATGTAGTTGTGACTTCAGAGCCAGCATCTAGGCAGCTTTCTAGTCCATCTGAAATCAATAATTTTGATACTGCCTTCTCGAACCTCTCAAGAAAATCTACCTGACTGTCCTTTCCCCAGCGCGAGCTGACATCACTCCAATCATCACTGGTTGTGGAAGTCTTGAATTTCTTGCTCATGCTTCCTCTGGAGACTAGATCGGACAGGGAACTTTTCTTGATGAATTTGGTTGAGAAGGTGCTGAAGCATCTGAGATCGTACCTCGGCGAGCACTGCGGAAACATGGCATCCTTGGCGGAATAGTTGGATGTGGAGTATGAGTCAGCATTCTTCAGCTCCAGGACTGAATTTGATAGATTATTCAGTGAGCCATGAGATCTGTTTGATTGCAAGCAGTTTGATTTCATCTCATGGTCATCTACCTGGTCCATTGGAGATTCTGGAGCGTATATCATTGCATTTTCAGGAGATGTGCACCACGTCAGATTCTTGTTGTGGTTTGATCTAAGCAAAGATGGTACCAAAAAAAAAGAAATTTGAGGTTAGGCAGCTCAAGAAACAGTACCACAGACAATGTCATGCTAGGCACTTTCGCAAAAGAAAAAAGTGCCACAGATAATGTCAAATGGAGTACCTTTCATGTAGTTTAGCTGCCAAGAAATCTGCATCTATGGGCATGATCTTTGCTGACCTTCCTTTGTCATATGGAGCTGCCTGCTTCAGATGAATTAAATGCCATTTAAATCTAAGGGTTAAAGCCCACCACATATACAAAGTCCAGGCAACGACTTCGGTAAAAATTATAAACAACATATTCAGTTTTTAGTTCTCCATTAACACAAATCTTTGGTCTCTGTAGGCATGTATCTCTAATCATTCAGATTTTCAACTTTGGTGACGATAATTCGCATGGATGAATGATGTAAAACTGTACTGCTGATAAATGTGGTACAATAAAAAGTGAAGCAAAGTTCGTCTACTGAAAATGGTAATTAATCCCTTCACCAGTATAATTTTCAATGAAGCTTTGAATGCTAGAGTCGAGTTTGTTTTACCTCGCTATCACTTTCTTCACTAGAATCAAGATGTGAGTAGAAGGAAACGGGCGAATTGGACTGGGACTCCTGGAGCATCTCATGGAGGCACCTGCTATCAGAGCTCCCTTTGGTATCTTCCTGGAAATCATGATCTGCAATGCTGAGAAAATCCTTCAGCTTGGCGAGACCATCATGAACACCAAATTTTGATGCAGAGACCGTGCTAATTCCTCCACGATCAACCGAATGGTTCGTTCTATCCTGCAACAATGCCAGATTCACTGTGAGTTCTCAAATGCAGGTCAGATCAACTCTTGTATGCACACACAACAACGTGTGAAGACATGTATACAACAGATGATACTTACCTCCGAAGAATTCAACCATCTCGAAATGGCAGGGCTTCCAGATCTTCCTACCTGAAGACACCTGCTCATGGATTATGGAAGTATATATCTTCGGAGTTCTGAGAGTGAGACAACTGTGCCTTTCTTTTCTAGATACCTACAGAATAAGCATACAATGCAGCAACTACACTGACAGCATGATTTCACCCATTGGCTATTTAAACTATATATAGCTGTAGACAATGCAGTTACCGAAGATGATCTCTCTAGATGGTGCTATCATTCTGCAGGAATGCATTTGCAGTGGACCAGGATGGTTTAGTGTACATGCTTATCTCAAGCCGGAAATGGAGAATCTTTGCACACCCCCCCCCCCACCCCAGCTTTGCTTCAGGGATATTAGCCCAGGGAATGTGAAGATAGCTGCCCTATCTGATAAGTGATGGCTAAAAGTACTGTTGGCTAATTTGTTGTGAAAGAAAAATATTATTCGCTAGCTGAAAAAGTACGGCTTATAAGCCAAGCGAATAGGACGAGCATTAGCCAAAAAGGTGCAAGGCATTTTGCCTTTAGATTCCCTTTTGGAAAAGAGAAAGCTCTGATCTTTCTGTTTTTTGCTTAAATGGACTCTCTAGAAAGTGCTGACTTTTGCTTCACATGTATTTTGTGAAAGAGATTTTTGTGTGTGTTTCAAATAATAATAATTAATTATTCAAGAAAAAGGGCACCTCTTGTTTTGGTTTGGATTAAGGAACTAGGATAGCTTTTGCTCATAATTTGAGAATTTGCATCCTTTAAGATTTTCTTATATTATTGCAATATTTTCTCTATTATCAGCAAAATACAGCAAGAACCTTTACAAATAAAACAGTAGTGGCGGCCGATGAGTGAGCCGCTCCTACAAATCGACCTATTTGTAAGGGCGGCTCGTATCACCAGCCACCTCTACTGTTCGATTTGTAGGGATGACTGATCTAGTGGGACCCGAGCATGTCCACTGTAGAGGCAGCTGCTGATGAAGCCTCCCCTTGAAAAAAAAAGATGGCGTTGCTACAAATCGTTTGGGTAGTAGTTTAACAGGAGCACATAAATAATCTTGTTAGTTATGATCATAGGGAGAAAAGGTAAGAGCATGTCAAGTAAAAGTAAATTATTTAAGTTTATAGATAAAGGTAGTTTATTATAATTGTTAAATATTTTGTCGAGAGCCAAGTTGGTTGGCTTATGGTTAATCGTTTTGCTGTTTTGAAAGGCATCTCGTGGTGATTTCGATCCGAGAATCTTAAGCTAGATTGTGGATTTTGGACGGCTCACTAGAGTGTTTCGCTTGAATTACGTACCTAGCTAGCTGCCCAAGTACATGACTTGTGCCCCATGTACGGGGCATTGCGGTTCAATTTTTTATCATGACACGTCCAAAAGTCATCTCACCTGTTTCAGAATTCCAAAATCTTTAACCTGCTCTACCTTGTGCCTTGTGCTATCAGTACATTCAGTGGCGGTGCGCAGATGGGTGGAGGTCTGGAGGAGCTGCAGGTTTGCTTTGGCCTTCGGTGCCCTCGACGCCAGCATCAAGAAATCTCTCTGCATTGATTTTGCAGACTGCTGCCATGAATTTATGGTTTTTCCTATCCGATATCCGACGAGGGAGAGAGAGGGATCACGGGTGGGAAAAAGTTTCCATGCGTGACACAGCTCGACATGGAGCCGGCTCAGAACGCCTCACGGGTGTACAGGAATCTCTGTGCCGTCCCAGTCTCACGCACCGGAGTGGTAAAGGCCGCTGGCTACAACAGCTTCATCACCGAGCATGCACGCCACCGTCACCTTCTCCGCTGCTGCAGCATATGCATGCGCCAAAAGTTGAACAGCTTGCTTGGCTTAGGGCCAAAATCTGAGCTGCATGACAAGGAGCCGGCTCAGAACGTCTCACGGGTGTACAGAATCTCTGGTGTCTTCTCATCAGTCGATTCTCACATCCGTCAAGTCTCATCATCTGCAAACGGCGGTGGTGGCGGGTTGGCCGGCGCCGCCGCCGAGCCAGGCGGGGCAGGACAACCGGATGGGCGGGGTAGGCGGCGGGGGCGAGACGCCGGCGAAGGCCCTGTTCGCGTGCTCTTAAACCCGGCTTGATCCGCTTCTTTTTTCATCAGGAATAATGTTTTTTTTCTCGTAAATTTCTCCAAATTTATCCATATTTCTTCAAATTTATTCAAAATTCCTCCAAACTAACGGGACCGAAGTTAGGGGAGGGCGGGCTTGTCCGGTGGGGGTGGTTGGTGAGCGGGGAGTTCGCCGGCGAGGTCTCCGGCGGCGTGGGCGGTGGATGGGGCAGTGGCTCGCGGGGAAGATGAACAGTAACGGCGCAGGGAGGAAGCCGAGCGGGGCGGGCGCGTGTGCGCCGCTATTGGTCCTGGCGCGCGCGCGTTGAGGAAGAGTGTCCAACCGGCGGCTTCGGAACATCTCACGGGTGTACAGGAATGTCTGGTGCCGTCTCAGTCGTCTCAGGCACCGGCGTGTACGCCACCGGCTACAGCGGCTTCATCGCCGTGCACGCACGAGCCAATTGTTGAGCAGGTAGCTTGGCTAGTTGGCTTTTTTTTAGCTGAGTTGAGTTGCTTTATTTTTTTAATCCAATGCCTTTTCCTGAGAGCTGCAGCCATCCTCAGAGAGAGAGAGCAGAGCCAACGTGAGGACGCTGCACGTACGGATGAAAACGTAAATGATAATTTCTGATTTTTGAAAATTATTTTTGAGCTTTTTTTCTGATTTTTGGGCCTAAATGAACTGTAGCGGTAAGCGGAAAAAAAAACGAAATCGATAAAGGTAAAAATAATAAAAAAAAACAAAAGTGAAAACAATTTTAGCACCGTATTTAGTTGGTAAATTACCATCGGTAGTTACCGATTTAAAGACCATGGATCTCAATTTATTTTGTAGACTATACAATGCATACTTTAGATCTAATTAACCCACGAGCACATCTGATGAATCCCATCCGCACATACAAAAGCACATAAGGTAAGTAGTTTTTTTAGAAAGGAACTACTCCCTCCATTTTGGAAAAGGCTTGGTCAAACATTGGGAATATAAATAATAAATAACTTTTAAGTTGTTGAGTTTAAAAATATAAAAACCATATGTATAGACTTGTCTTGAAAAATAATTTCACAAAAAATTACATATATCACTTTTTGATAAATATCTTTATAAAAATAAGTAGTCAAAGTTATGTTTTGAAGACCGTGTCGCTGTCCAAAATGACTTCATTTTTTAGTATGGATGGAGTATTCACCAAGTATTTCATCCGTATAGCTAGCTTGTGGTCTCGTCACGTGGATTTGTCAATCGTGGCTCTTCTCATGTTCTGCGGTTTGGCGTGTTTATCGTTTTTGAGGATATCGTTTTTATGGATTCCGATCGTTATTGATGTATTTTTCGATCATCTGCTACCGTTTTCGAAATTACCGAAATATCAATGTTGTATTCGTTGTCGACAATATCGTATCAATTTTGTTTTCGAGACAAAAATATGAAACTGAAAGTGATTTAGCCTTATATCAATCGTTTCCTATCGTTTTCATCCCTAGCTGCACAGCAGCTTTGATTTGCATTCCACATACACTCAGACAGCTAGTTAGGCATGCAATTCAAGACTTCAAGTGAAGCCACGCTAGTGACCCGTTCAAAATCTTGGGCATGTTCGGCTGGTATTAAAGTCGGCTGATAAGCCGGCTGAAACTGTTTTGTTGTGAGAGAAAAAAAACTATAGATTATAGCTGATAAACCGGTTGATAAGTTCAAGCGAACAAACCTCATAATCCAGCTCGAGATCCTCGGAGCAAATTCAAAAAAAATCAACACGAGACGCCTTTCAATAGAGCAAAAGGATTAACCATAAGCAACTTAGATACAACCATGCACTTTGCCTTGAATTGAATGGCAACTTAGATACAACCATGCACAAAGATTGAAACGAACATTGTGGTGACCACAGCCTTTGCCCAACCTATGCAAATCAAGCCGAGCCACTGTCCAAGTGCACTGAGTAGTTGTGGCGCCTGCTGGTTGCTAGGGACGTAAGTTCTAACTACTTAGGGTCATTGAATCGACCCAAAAACTGAAAATAAACTTGAAATAAATTAGCGTGGCATTTTACGAAATTCGAATAAGACGAGAAATAAGCCGGAATGAAATTTGACTGTAATTATTTTGTTGCAAAAAAAAACTATTGGTACCCACTTTGGTACACGGCAGAGAAGTGATGGCGTACGTTTATCTGACCCACGGGCCATTAAAGCACGCATGCATGGTGATGACTGATGAGGCGCTGTGACTTGTAGCATGCTGGTGCTTGGGAGTTGGGACGGCACACAGCACTACAGCAGGGATTCCCGATTCCTCCACCTCCTCCCTCCCTTTGTATTTTGATGGGATATGACCTTCCAAAAACCTCCGAGCATTCATCGAGTTCATGGCGTGGAAACAAATTGACTTGAATCAGGCTTTTGCTTTTCAAAACGTGTTGCAAAAACCGACTCGGTTTTTTTTGTAAAGTCGTGTATGATAGCAGAATCCGGACATGGCGTCAATAAGCGAAAGGATTGCTAGACCAAAACGACGTGGTAAAGTCGTAGAAGATATTAGACTCATGTTTCTTTATCATTATTATTAATGAATGTTTTCAGATTTTTTTTTTGCAAATTACGCTCCATGATTTTATGTATATGCTGCTTGTGGCTTGCATGCCAATCTAGATTAAGCTATTGAGCAACTGAGGTACCATTAGAACTACAATGGATTTGTGTATGCTACACGTGGATATCAGTTTAACCTGACTAGTACTCTGGAGTGGACCCCCAATAATCCAACAGTAGGTTATATCTTTAGGCGACCGTGTCCTCGGGTGTGTGAGGCAAGAGAGAGTGTACACAAATGTGAACGTGGCCTTTTTTACAACTCTAGTGCATTTCGGTGTCGTATGCGTCTCAATTTTTTTCTCAACCTTAGTACATACCACAAGTTAAGAAAATTCTAAGTTTCAGATTTTTCAGAGATTGTTTGCTATTTTCTACAGTTTTAATAGAATTTATGCATGACGGAACGAAGTAATTAGAGGTTAAACTTATGCTACCCCCGAAATGATCCGAAATGGTACCAAATTTTTATATGGGGTCTCATATGACCCAATGAACCAATTTTTGTGGAGGTAGATAGAAAATTATATTATTTTAAAGAGGTAACTCAACCTTGTTTATCCAGTTTAACATAAAATAAATGTAATAATGACCAAAAGGGCCATACTTTGGGTCTACATGCTTGGAAAAAAACTTTCAAGCCACTTCAATGGAGCCAGAATATACATGGTTCACAAAATGGATGTGCCATTTCAGGGAATTGTAACTAAAACTCCTAAGTTTCCATAGCTCTCGTGCATTTCAGTGACATATGAGCCTCAAACTTTCTCTCAACCTTGTACATACTACATGTTAAGAAACCATGAAGTTTTGGATTTTTCATATATGGTTTGCTATTTTCTACAGTTTAAATGAATTTTGGCCTAATGGTATGAAGTAATTAGGGGTTGAACTCAGGCTACCCAAAACGATCCGAAATGGTACCAAATGTTCATACTGGCTCTTATTATTTTAACGTTGTAATTCAACCTCCTTTCTCGAGTTTAGCACAAAATAAATGTAGTAATGTCCAAAATCGATAAGAAAAATGTAAGATTTTGTGTGGGGCCATACTTTGAGTTTACATTTTGATAGAGCCAGAATATACAAGATTGATTTCATTACTATATTTCCATACATAATAGAAATTTTCATATTTCGGTGGGGAAATTATTGTTTCAATTTCCAAGATATAAATATCATTTAGAAAGATATAGAGAATGCCTTTTTCTCCATCCTTATTTATATAATTTATACAACTTTTAATTTTATGGAAATAGAAATGGACACTACCGGAAACGTCAAATCTGCCGACTGTTTTTAGGTTTGCCGAGTGTATTCTCTCGGGCACTCGGCAAACAAGTTCTTTGCCGAGTGCTGCGCTAAAAACGCTCGGTAAAAAAAACACTCGGCAAAAAGGAGATTTGCCGAGTGTAAAAAAAACACTCGGCAAAGAGTGGATTTGCCGAATGTTTTCTTTTTTACACTCGACAAAGAAATAAAATCTTTTTCTGGGAAAGAAGGAGAAGAAAAAAAATGAAAAAAAACATTTTGCCGAGTGCCCAGATCTAGGACACTCGACAAAGAAATAAAATCTTTTTTTGGGAAAGAAAGAGAAGAAAAAAATAAAAAAAAAACACTTTGTCGAGTGCCTAGATCTAAAACACTCGACAAAGAAATACTTTTTTTCTAAAAAGGAAAAAGAAAAAAAATAAAAAAAAACACTTTGCCGAGTGCCCCGATCTAGGACACTCGACAAAGGAAAAAAACCCTGCTTAATTAACCGGCGCCCACCCGCGCCCCTCCCTCCCCCTTCTTTTTCCCTCACCCGCGCCCTTTCTCCGCCACGCCGCTCCCCTCCCTCCCCTCCTCCTCCGGCGCGTCCCTCCCCTCCCTCTCCGACGCAACCCCGTCCTCCCCACCCTCCTCCCCTGCCTCCTCCCCAGATCCGCCCGTCCGCACCCCCCTCCCCCTTCTTCTTCCCCCACCCACGCCCTCTCTCCGCCGCGCCGCTCCCCTCCCTCCCCTCCTCCTCCAGCGCGCCCCTCCCCTCCCTCTCCGGCGTGGCCCTATCCTCCCCTCCCTCCTCCCCTGCCTCCTCCCTAGATCCTCCCGCCCGCGCCCTCTCCCCCTCTCCGGATTCGAGCGTGGTGGTGGTGGTGGTGAGCTCGCCAGAGTTGTGCGAGCTAGTCGAGCGCGAGGTGGCGGCGGTGCCTCTCTCCTCTTCATCTCCTCCACAGGTGGCGGATCAGGTGCCCATCCCCCTTCTTCCCCGCGGTGGCAGATCCAGTCGTGCCGGGGGTGGATTGGGTCGCGGTGGCAGCGGATCGAGACGCGGCTGGGGCGGATTGGGTCGCGGTGGCGGCGGATCTGCCTCGTCCGCCTCCGGCGATGGCGGAGGGAGGAGCGGCGAATCCGGTGGTGGATCAATCTGTGCAGAAGAAGAGCACAGAGAGCATCAACAACAAGCTGCAGCTGGTTATGTTTTCATCGATTGTGGTAATTATTGATGTATGATGTTCTATGATGCCTTTTGCATTCTGTAAATGTCATGGATGGTTTTGGTAGTGGCGATTGTTAGTATCTTCCAGCTAAATATGTTGAGGAATATGCTTTGTTTTTTTATTGTCTATGTATGAATTAAATTGTAGATGTACCTACGGATTTGTTTTAGGTAGTTCACTGTCAGGATTTAGAGTTTGGACATCCCATTGTATAATGGGACTGAAGTTTGCCTCTTTGGCTCACTTTTACCACCGCCTTAGAGATTAATATAGTACCCTAGAACAATGCCAGTTTTCCATGATAGAGTTCCTTTTGACCTCTTCATATCTGGAGGACAACTGGAGGCTGCAACAATATTGTTTTCACGTTTTTTAGTAGGGTTGAAAGCATCTAGGCCCCTAGTTAGATTTCGGTGATTAATGACAATATAAGATTACTATGACTAACATGTGTTTTGTAGAGGCAATTAAGTTAGGTCATAGTAATGGAGATCAATTGGGCAATCGAGGTGGTCATGCCCCTACGATAGAAATCATTTTGGTTTCAAAGGATGGTCGACAAGGTTAAGGATGACTAGTTCTAAGTGTCGATTGGAGTTGGAGAGACACTTAGAGTAGTTTAGGACTTTGTTTTTCCTTTGGCCGTACTATTAAGGGGGGTATGGACGGGTAGCTTGACCTAGATGAGTCTAGTGAGTTAGGTGTGGTGCACACTTCTTAAAACTAGCACTAGGTAGCTCCTCAATATGCCTAAGATCCTTTGGAGCAAACTTCATTCACATATGATAGAGAGTTGGAAGTGAATGGAGGGTCAAATGCTGACCGGACGCGGGCTCCGGTGCGACCGGACGCTGGCTGCAGGGTCCGGTCAGTTCATTTGACCAAGGAGATTGTGTTCGGTGCGACCGGACGCTGGAGTGGTCAAGTGACCGGACGCTGAGGTCCAGCGTCCAGTCGACTCCAGTAAGGTTCCAGAGAAGGAAATCTGTGACCGGACCCCGAGGGTTCAGCGTCCGGTCGAGTACAGTAAGGTTCTAGTGAGGGTTTAATGTGACCGGACACGTCCGGTCAGTGGTGATCGGACCCTGCCAGCGTCCGGTCAACACTTAAACACTGGTGTGCGGGTTGAACTGACCGGAGCGTCCGGTCAACATGACTGGAGCGTCCGGTCACCCCGCAGAAGCGCATAACGGTTCGTTTTTCAGGCTACCTTATAAATAGAAGCTCCACTCGTGTGTGGAGTCACTTTTGCTCATTCCAACAGCTGAGAAACATGTTTGTGAGTGCCAAAAAGAGCAAGGTCCTAGTGAGATGTGAAGGGACCATGACGCCTAAGAGGGGGGTGAATTAGGCAACTTAAAATTCTAACTCTAAACTATGGCCTCTTTTGCTGATCCTAGCAAAACCTATGCAATAGATAAACTATCTAGATGTGCAACTATGGTTTTGCTAGTGTGTTGCTATCTCTACCGCAAACATAGTAAAGTAATCAATGTAAATGCGGAAGCTAAAGAGCAAGGTAGAGAAATGCAAACTCCTGTCGATGACTCCGATATTTTTACCAAGGTATCGAGAAGCGTGCAAGCTTCCCCTAGTCCTCGTTGGAGCCCCTCGCAAGGAATCCCTCACAAGGGCCAAGCTCCTGGTCGGGTAACTCTGTGGATAGCCTCGGGCCTTCCCCACGCGCAAGTGGGTCTCCGATGTGCCTCTCGGCAAGTCTCTCCCGGATGCTCCCCGCCGTCTTCACTATCAAGCTTCCGGCCGAAACGCCGCGGGCCTTGTTCCCTCCGGTACACGGTGGCGGCCACCCCACAAACACGGTTGGTGTGATCTCGCAAGACTTCAAGCCCCTCCGATGTACAACACTTGTGCTCGCAAGCACGGGGTGGCAAGAGGTATGCAAACCTCACTAAACACTAGGCAAACACCTAGAGCAAGCGCATAAGCGGTGGTCTAATCAACCTAAGCACTTCGCAAAGCACTTATGCTAATTACCTAATAAAACATTAAGCACTATGCATGTGGAGATCACTAAAATGGTGTATCAACACCCTTGGTATGTTTCCTCAGCTCCACTCTACTCAAATGGCCGGTTGGGGATTGTATTTATAAGCCCCACTGAGAAAGTAGCCGTTGGGGTCGAACTCCCGCGAGACTGCTACTGACCGGACGCTGAATCGTCCTGACCGGACGCGTCCGATCGTCCCGACCGTTGAGCCGGCAATATACTGATCAGACGCTGGCTAGCGTTCGGTCGCCTATCATCGGACGCGTCCGGTCGTAGATTTGCCACTCTGGAACCTCTCTGTACTCGATCAGACACTGCTTCTCTATGTCCGATCGGTTGCCACCAGCGTCCGGTCCAGTGTCCAGTCGCCTGTCTGCCGAGCCACTTGCCCAGCGTCCGGTCGCAATGTCCGGTCGCTTGTCCAGCATCCGGTCCTGCATCCGATCACCACAGTGAGCTCATTTCTTCGCAATCTTGCATACGGCTTGGTTCCAATCTTCATGCTTGGACTTGGCTTGATCTTTTGGGTCTTCTCTTGTGCTTCAAAGGTCTTACTTGAGGTGTTGATCATCGGATCATCACGTCGCCTTCGTCCAAGTTACGTCTTGCACCTTATTGAACTACAAAACAAACACTTGCAAATTCATTACTCCAATTTGGTTGTGTTGGTCATCAAACACCAAAATCCAAACTAAATGGGCCAAGAGTCCATTTTCCTTACAATCTCCCCCTTTTTGGTGATTGATACCAACACGACCAAAGCAAGCAAATAATAAGAATTTGGAAGTAAAAACTACCTAGTTGCTAGGATGCAATGCAAAGGGCAAGGTTATATGATACTAATTGATAGATACTAATTGAAACTTTACTTAAAAGCTTGTCTTGCCCTTGCAAATGTCCCCATGTGATATTATGGATTAAAGCCTAGCTTTCTAAAAAAAATTCTCCCATTACTTAGACTAATCCATAATTCACTTTCCTCCCTTTCTCGTACCATTACCACTTGTAGACATCAACTTGATGCTTGCCTTTGGTCCTTCAAATTCTCCCCCTTTGGCATCAAACACCGAAAAGGAAGACATTAGTAGCACAAGGGAGGGTCAAATTTCATGATCCTTTGTATATAGAGTGAAATGGATCACAAAATTTGACTCTCACATTATATAGACTAAGCTCCCCCTAAATATATGCATACATATGGTAGAAAGCAAAGCATATGCATAATTAGCAATTTATTGTACAAGAGAGTTTAATCTATATAATGTATGGAGAAAGCATATAAATATGAAATGAAATCAACATGATGATGTCAATTGAAGAATGATGCTTAACTCCGGGGACTCCAATTTCCTTACAATGAGACTACTACACATGTGATAGGTTTTTTTAAAAAAATTGATACCATTTGAACAAGTGTTAGTCTCAAAGCATCCAAGTTGTAGAATTACTCCCCCTAAATATGTGCACACAAGTGTTGAATACTTGTAAAATTTGTGCACATTGATTTAAGTATCAAAATACCACTTGAAAGATGATATTTGGGAGAGATTATCTACAATTTGGACTTTGGCACATATTAGATAAGAAATTGTAATACAAGCTACGTGCCGTGCTCCTAAATAATTTTAAACCATGCAGGTTTGCTCCAAGGGTTGATAATGAAACTGAGCAAGCCTACCATATGATATACCTATTGGATGCATGACAGAAGATTAAGCATGTAAATGCAAACATAGGCATGAAAAATAACTAGATGATTTACGAGTATATCAATTGAAAAACAATACTAATTGAAAGTAATGACATCTAGTTACCTAACATGGGAAGGGGAATTTGGGTCCATTGTATTCACTAACCTACTTGGCAATGACTTTGTCCATTATGATGCACCCCATGAAATGCACCCAAACTTTGCCAAGTCTCCAAATTTCCCGAGGTTCGACGAACTTCTCACTTCCCTTTCGGGATCCAAACCTTCTTGGTGCTCTTCATGTTGGAAATGATTTCCTTTGGCACCCAAAAGCGTTTGACCCCATTGTTGGCTTGCTTGTTCACCTTGAAGGCCACCACCTTGTCATTTTTCTTCTTCTTCAAGAGATAAGGTGTGGAGACCTTCTTGTCCACCTTGTTGGTGTAGGTGTTGGAGAGCTTGCTTGTTTGCTTTTTCTCCTTCTTCTTTGCTCCTCCCCATTCTTTACCTTGCACTCATAGGACTTGTGACCTTCCTTGTGGCACACGTAACAAACCATGGTTTGTCCTTCATCAAGCTTCTTCACTCCCTTGACGGTGTTATCTTGATGAAGTTGGGTTTGCTTCGCCTTGCCTTTCACTTGAGTCAAGTTCTTGGTGAGGCGAGCTACTTCTTGCTTGAGTTGCTCATTCTCCTTGGCAACCTCTTGTGTGCATGTATCTATAATAACTTTCTCAACACAAACTTAGTTGCACAAAGGTGAGTCTAAACATAAATCATTACAAGAAGTAGAGGCATCCTTTTTAGACATGTTAAAAATAGAACTTTTCTTTTTAGATGCCTTGGTGGGGTTTGTGCTAACGGCTTCAAGATTAGCAACTTTATTAGTTAGCTCATCACAATGGTTGCACATGGTTTCCATTTTTGCAAGCAAACTATTATATGCTTCTTGTGAGCTAGCTAACTTTTCTTTTAATTTTTAATTTT
Source organism: Miscanthus floridulus (assembly GCF_019320115.1). Lineage (NCBI taxonomy): Eukaryota > Viridiplantae > Streptophyta > Magnoliopsida > Poales > Poaceae > Miscanthus > Miscanthus floridulus. Next base: position 31,740,757 of record NC_089595.1, read on the forward strand.
TCTTTAAAAGTTGCTCATCATTGATTGTGCATGCATTTGTTGTTGCACTAGTCTCAAGTTTCTCAATTTTAGTAGATAGTTCAACATTGAGATTAGCAAAGTTCTCATATTGTTCAAGCAATGTTTTGTATGCTTTTTGTGAACTATCTAGCTTTTCTTTTAAACTTTTGAGCTTCTTTTGTTGACTAGTGCAAGCTTTGGCAAATTTAAGATTTTCTTGCACAAGTTCATGATAAGAAGGCATATCATCATCACTATCACTCTCACTAGAGGAAGTGCTTTCGTTACCTTGTTCCATAAGGCACACACGAGAAGAGCTTGATGATGATTGCTTGCGGCCTCGCCTCTTGTGATGGGGTTCTTCTTCACTTGAAGAATCATCCCATGATCTTATTGATGTGAGGGCTTTATTCTTGCATGCCTTCTTCTTTGCCTTGGGTGTGGGCTTGTTTGGACAAACTTCCACAAAGTGCCCCAACTCGCCGCATCCATAGCATCCTTTCTTTCTTTGCTCGTCTCTTTGATTAGTGAAAATGAGGTCTTGAATTTGGATGGGCACACCCTTGACATTGAGCCTTACGATCATCTTCTCTACCTTTTTGATAAGTTTGATTGATTCTTCATCAAGGTCGGAGGTGGAGGAGGAAGATTGATCATCATCACTTGATTCTTGTTCATCATCATCATCCTCATCTTCTTCTTCTTCACTTGAGGAGCTTGAGCTTGAGCTTGACTCAACTTTCTTGCCCTTCATCTTTTTCTTCTCGCTACAAGCGAGAGCTTTGCCTTTGCTTGATGAAGATGTTTCTCCTTGACCCATCTTACGTGACATTTCAAATGCTACTAGCTTGCCAATGACAATGCCCGGGGTCATGGTGCTCAAGTTCTCCATGTTGTGAAGGATGGTGATGATGCTTGCATATTTCTTTTGTGGTAGCACGGAGATGATCTTCCTCACGATGTCCGCATTATCTAGCTTTAATAATCCTATAGAATGGAGCTCATTGATAATTAGATTCAAATGAGAATACATATCATGAACAAGCTCATCATCATTCATAGTAAAGGAATCATAGTTTTGCTTTGCTAGATAATGTTTTTGCTCACGGACATTGCTTGTGCCGTCATGGAGCTCTTGGAGTTTTAACCAAATTTCATGTGCCATATTTAAGGTGAATACTTGGTTAAACACATCCATGCTAAATGATTCAAACAAGCAATTCTTAGCTCTAGCATTAAAATGCATTTCTTTTTCGTCACTCTTTGTGGGCTTTTCAGGATTCATAATGGGTTTCATCCTGTCACGAGTGACTCTCCATACACCTAAATCAACCGACTCAAGGTAGCAAGCCATTCTAGCTTTATAGTATGGGAAGTTAGTGCCGTCAAATTGTGGAGGCCTAGCAGTATCCATCCCAACCACTCTACAATAGCGTCGGCTCAACGGCGGTTAAGCTAAAGGTCCAAATATGAGCCAACCGGCTCTGATACCAATTGAAGGGACCGTGACGCCTAAGAGGGGGGTGAATTAGGCAACTTAAAATTCTAACTCTAAACTATGGCCTCTTTTGCTGACCCTAGCAAAACCTATGCAATAGATAAACTATCTAGATGTGCAACTATGGTTTTGCTAGGGTGTTGCTATCTCTACCGCAAACATAGTAAAGTAATCAATGTAAATGCGGAAGCTAAAGAGCAAGGTAGAGATATGCAAACTCCCGTCAACGACTTCGGTATTTTTACCGAGGTATCAAGAAGCGCGCAAGCTTCCCCCTAGTCCTCGTTGGAGCCCCTCGCAAGGAATCCCTCACAAGGGCCAAGCTCCCGGTCGGGTAACTCCGTGGATAGCCTTGGGCCTTCCCCACGCGCAAGTGGGTCTCCGATGTGCCTCTCGGCAAGCCTCTCCCGGATGCTCCCCGTCGTCTTCACTATCAAGCTTCCGGCCGAAACGCCGCGGGCCTTGTTTCCTCCGGTACACAGTGGCGGCCACACCACAAACGCAGTTGGTGTGATCTCGCAAGACTTGAAGCCCCTTCGATGTACAACAGTTGTGCTCGCAAGCACGGGGTGGCAAGAGGTATGCAAACCTCACTAAACACTAGGCAAACACCTAGAGCAAGCGCATAAGCGGTGGTCTAATCAACCAAAGCACTTCGCAAAGCACTTATGCTAATTACCTAATAAAACACTAAGCACTATGCATGTGGAGATCACTAAAATGGTGTATCAACACCCTTGGTATGTTTCCTCAGCTCCACTCTACTCAAATGGCCGGTTGGGGATTGTATTTATAAGCCCCACTGAGAAAGTAGCCGTTGGGGTCGAACTCCTACGAGACTGCTACTGACCGGACGCTGAATCATCCTGACCGGACGCGTTCGGTTGTCTCGACCATTGAGCCGGCAATATACTGATCGGACGCTGGCCAGCATTTGGTCGCCTGCCACCGAACGCGTTCGGTCGTAGATTTGCTGCTCTAGAACCTCTCTGTACTTGATTGGACGCTTCTTCTCTGCGTCCGGTCAGTTACCGCCAGCGTCCGGTCTAGTGTCCGGTCGCCTGTCTGCCGAGCCACTTGCCCAGCGTCCGGTCACAGTGTCCGGTCGCTTGTCCAGCGCCCGGTCCTGCATCCGGTCACCATAGTGAGCTCATTTCTTCGCGATCTTGCATACGGCTTGGTTCCAATCTTCATGCTTAGACTTGGCTTGATCTTTTGGGTCTTCTCTTGTGCTTCAAAGGTCTTACTTGAGGTGTTGATCATCGGATCATCACATCACCTTTGTCCAAGTTACGTCTTGCACCTTATTAAACTACAAAACAAACACTTGCAAATTCATTAGTCCAATTTGGTTGTGTTGGTCATCAAACACCAAAATCCAAAGTAAATGGGCCAAGGGTCCATTTTCCTTACAAGGTGATTGAGATTTGAGAATTCAAGAGAGTAGCCTCATTAGTGAATCAAGAGTAGCAAAGTGTGCATCCACCGTTCTCATTAGGCTTTGCGTGGTCAAGTGAGAGTTCGTGCTTGTTACTCTTGGTGATCGCCATCACCTAGACGGCTTGGTGGTGATTGGGAGCTTGGTGATCACCCGGCGGAGCTTGTGGGTGACCCAACTCAAGTTGTGAGCGGTTTTGGGTGATTCACCGCGATGGAGTGTCGAAGAATCAACCCGTAGAGAGCACTTGATCCTTGTGCGGATCAAGGGGGAGCTACACCCTTGCGTGGGTGCTCCAACGAGGACTAGTAGGGAGTGGCGACTCTTCGATACCTCGGCAAAACATCGCCGCATTCCTCTCTCTCTCTCTATTTACTTTGAGCAATTACTTTGAGCATTTACTTTAAGCAATTCAATACTTGTTTTTACATTCATAGAATTGCCATGCTAGAGTAAGTTTGGAACATAGGTTGTAAGTCCTTTGTGTGTTAGATTAATAGAAACACTTTTCTAGGCACAAAGGGTTAATTGGGCTAACCGTACGATTTCATTATTGCAAGAAAATTTAGAATTAGCCCAATTCACCCCCCCTCTTGGGCATCTTGATCCTTTCAGTTGGTATCAGAGCCTCGTGCTCACGTTTTAAGCTTAATTGCTTAGAGCAAGATGTCTTACGGGGATGGACCTCCTCCTATCTTTGAGGGAGATGACTTTCCATATTGGAAAATCCACATGGAGGCGTACTTAGAAGCTCTACATGTTGGTATACTTAGAGCCGCCTCACAAGGCTTCCCAAAACCTCGGGATGCTACTAACTTACAAGGCGATGAGGTTAATTATGAAAAGTGGAATGCAAAGGCTCGAAACACCATCTTTAGAGGCCTTTGCAAAGATGTGTTCAACCGCGTAAGGAACCACAAAGACGCCCATGCACTATGGTTGGATGTTTGTGCACTCCATGAGGTAACCAAGAGTGAGCGTGAGGAACGCTATCATCTTGTAATCAAAAAGCTAAATTCATTTGAGATGCTTCCCAAAGAATGTGCTAATGAGATGTATTCACGTTTAAATGTTCTTGTAGAGGAAGTCAATGGGCTTGGACTTACTCAAATGTCACCATCCGACGTTGTGAGAAAGATCTTGAGTGTCCTCCCCATTGACAAATATGGGCATATTGTGACCGTGCTACATCAAGGTGATCTTTTCACCGCTACACCGACACAAATCTTGGGAAAGATCAATGCTCATGAGATGTACATGCACATCACGCCACAAGATGGCTCATCCTCTAACAAGAAGAAAGACAAAGACTTAGCATTCAAAGCTATCCAAGAGAAGGGCAAGGCAAGACTTGAGTATGAAAGCTCAAGTGAAGATGAAGTTGATGATGAAAGCCTTGCTCTCATGGTGAAGAAGACCACCAAGATGCTAAAGAAGCTCAACAAAAGTGGCATCAAGTTCGATGGCAAGAAGAAGAAGTTCTTCACAAGCTCAAGAAGAAAGCCACTCTCCGAGATGGATTGCTACAATTGTGGCGAACTTGGCCATCTCGCTCATCAATTCACAAAGCCCAAGAAAGACAAGTTCAAGAACAAGAACAAGGGCAAGAAAGATGACTCAAGCAATGAAGATGAAGATGAGAAGAAAAAGAACAAGCCTTATAAGAAAAGAGATGGCAAGAAGAAGGACTTCCACAAGAAGAAGAAGAGTGGAAAGGCTTACATCGTTGGTGATTGGCTCACGGACATTGATTCATCTAGTGGATCATCCGATGATGAAAGTGATAATGAGAAGGTGGCCGCCATTGCCATTGACTTATCATCTTCACCGCCGCCATCGCTATCATCCTCTACACACCTATGCCTTATGGCCAAGGGTGAACGCAAGGTATCAAATGATGATGATAGTAGTGATGATGAACATGCTAGTGATGATGATAGTGATAGCGATAGCGATGATGATGATTCACCTTCATATGATGATCTTGTCAAAATACTAAGAAAATACACTAAGATCATTAGAAAGAGTAGAGCTAAAAATGAAAAGCTTAATGCTAAAAATGATTCACTCTTAGCAAAATGTGATACATTGGAAAAGGCTAATGTTGAGCTTAAAGAAACAAATGATGCTATATCATCCAAACTCAAGGAGCTCAAATCTTCTAAGAAAGAGCTTAAAGATAAACATGATAAACTTGAGTGGGTGCACAATGAGCTCATCACTAGCCACAACAAGCTAAAAGATGAATATACAACTCTAAAGATCAATTATGATACACTTGTTATTGCTCAAGAATTCTTACCAAATGAGCCACATGATGCTACTAACCATGTTGTTAAGATTGATATAGCTACATCATGTGATGATTTAATTGATGAGAGCATTGAGCAAGGATCTAGTGGCAAAGGCAAGCAAGTGGTTGAGTGCAATGACTATGATGAGTATGTCAAGCTCAAGAGTGATAATGAGAAGCTCAAGAAAGATCTTAAAGAGATCAAAAGCCACAACGCCATTGTGCTAGAAACTCTTGATCATGATGAAGAGTTGATCCTTGAAAATGAGAAGCTCAAAGAAGAAAACAAGAAGCTCAAGGAAGAGAAGAAAGATGATGCTCTAAAGGAAGAAAATAAGAAGCTCAAGTTGGAGAAAGAGCATCTCAAAATTGGGTTGAGCAAGTTTGCTAGAGGCAAGCACCTCCAAAGTGAGCTACTCATGAACACCATCATGAAGATGGATAGAAGTGGCATTGGATATGTGGCAAGTGTAGAGAAGAAGAAGGCTCAAGTTCAACAACAACAATCAAAGCCGAAGCCAAAGCCAAAGAGAAGTTTTAAGTGTGGACAAGAAGGCCACTTTGCTCATGAGTGCCAAACTCCACCGCCACAACCCTTGCCCAAGCATGCTAGACCCTTTGCTTTTAATGCTCACTACATGCTTAGAAAGGATTCTAGTGGAAAGATGAAAGTCATGTTCTTAGGACCCCCTAACAAGAATAGGCCTAAGAAGATTTTGGTGGCTAAGTCACTTGTTGGGAAGGTGAAGGGCCCTCAACAAGTTTGGGTTCCTAAAGCTTGAATCTCTTGTGTGTAGGTGAACTACAAGACCGGTGGAAGTTATTGGGTTATTGATAGTGGTTGCACTCAATATATGACCGGTGATCCTCGTATGTTCACCTCACTAGATGAAGAGGTAGATGGACAAGAGAAAATAACATTTGGAGATAACTCAAAGGGCAAGGTTAAAGGATTGGGCAAAGTGGCAATATCAAATGATCATTCCATCTCCAATGTGCTATATGTTGCTTCATTGAGATTCAACTTGCTATCTGTTGGACAATTGTGTGATCTTGGCTTCCAATGCTTGTTTACCGAGAAGGAGGTTGTTGTATCCAAGGTAGATGATAATCAAGTGATATTCAATGGATTTAGATACAACAACTTATATCTAGTGGACTTCACCTCCGAAGATATAAATTTGAAGACTTGTCTATTCACCAAAACAACACTTGGGTGGCTATGGCATAGAAGACTTGCTCATGTTGGGATGAGCTCACTCAAGAAGATTATGAAGAATGATTTGGTGAGAGGGTTGAAGGATGTGAAGTTTGAAAAGGACAAGCTTTGTAGTGCATGTCAAGCCGGGAAGCAAGTTGCAAATACTCATCCAACCAAAGCCTTCATGTCAACCACAAGAGTGCTAGAACTCCTTCACATGAATTTATTTGGACCAACAACATACAAGAGTTTGGGAGGAAATCTTTATTGTCTTGTGATTGTTGATGACTATTCAAGGTATACATGGGTATTCTTTCTTCATGACAAATCCGAAGTTGCATTTTGCTTCAAGAAGTTTGCCAAGAGAGCTCAAAATGAATTTGAAGTAGTGAAGCTCAAAAAGATTAGAAGTGACAATGGGAAAGAATTTGACAACACAAACATTGAAGCCTATTGTGATGAAGTTAGAATCAAACATGAAGTCTCCGCAACTTATACACCTCAACAAAATGGTGTAGTTGAGAGGAAGAACCAGACATTGATCACTCTTGCAAGAATAATGCTTGATGAGTACAACACCCCCGAAGCTCTATGGGTGGAAGCAATCAACACCACATGCTATGCATCAAACCGCCTATTCCTTCAAAAGTTCCTTAGCAAGACACCTTATGAGTTGCTCAATGGGAAGAAGCCGGACGTCTCCTTCTTTAGGGTGTTTAGTTGCAAATGCTACATCTACAAAAAGAGGCAACACCTAGGGAAGTTCCAAAGACGTTGTGATATTGGTTTCTTGTTGGTTACTCATCAAAGTCCAAAGCATATAGAGTATTTAATCATGCCACCGGCTTGGTTGAAGAAACATATGATGTAGAATTTGATGAATCTAACGGCTCCCAAGGAGCACATGAGAATCTTGATGATGTAGGTGATGAACCATTGAGGGAGGCTATGAAGAATATTCCAGTGGGAGACATCAAGCCAAAAGATGATGAAGATGATGTACAAGTCATTGATCAACCTTCTTCATCAAGTGTGCCACAAGATGGTGAAAAAGATGGGAGAGTAGAAAATGAAGATACTCATATCTCCCATGAGCAAATGGTGGTACAAGCACAAGATGTTGATGCTCCACAACCTCCTCCTCAAGTGGTCAATAGAAGAAATACACCTCTCCTACAAGATCATCCACAAGATCTCATCATAGGGAGTCCATCAAAGGGTGTAATGACTCGATCTAAAAAACTTACTTCATTTATTGCTCATCACTCTTTTGTCTCTTGCTATGAGCCGACCAAGGTAGAAGAAGCTCTAAAAGATCCGGATTGGATCAATGCCATGCATGAAGAGTTGAACAACTTCACCCATAATGAAGTTTGGACTCTTGAAGAGCGACCAAAAGGTGCAAGAGTCATTGGAACAAAGTGGGTGTTCCGCAACAAGCAAGATGATCAAGGTGTTGTTGTGGGGAACAAGGCAAGACTAGTTGCAAAGGGGTTCTCCAAGTTGTAGGTTTGGATTTTAGGGAGACCTTTGCACCGGTTGCAAGATTAGAAGCCATCCGTATCCTACTTGCATATGCATCACATCATGAAATGAAACTATATCAAATGGATGTGAAAAGTACATTTTTAAATGGCTTTATTAATGAACTAGTCTATGTTGATCAACCTCCCGGGTTTGAAGACCCTAGATATCCTAATCATGTTTATAGGTTGTCCAAGGCACTATATGGGCTTAAGCAAGCCCCAAGAGCTTGGTATGAGCGCCTTCGGGACTTCCTCATTGAGAAGGGCTTCATCATTCGGAAGGTCGACACCACACTATTCACCAAGAAGCTTGATGGGCATATCTTCATTTGTCAAGTATATGTTGATGATATCATCTTTGGATCATCAAATGAAGACTCATGCAAAGAATTTGGTGAATTGATGTCAAAGGAGTTCGAGATGTCAATAATTGGTGAGCTTACATTCTTTCTTGGTTTTCAAGTCAAGCAAATGAAAGAAGGCATCTTCATCTCTCAAGAGAAATACACAAAAGATCTTCTCAAGAGATTCAAGATGGATGAATGTAAGCCAATCAAGACACCAATGCCTACCAATGGACATCTCGACCTAGATGAGGGAGGTAACCCGGTTGATCAAACTCTCTATCGTTCCATGATTGGTAGCTTGTTATATTTAACCGCATCTAGGCCTGACATCATGTTTAGTGTGTGTATGTGTGCTAGATTTCAAGCTAATCCTAAGGAAACACATTTAATTACCGTAAAAAGAATCCTTAGGTACCTTAAGCACACACCAATCATTGGCCTTTGGTATCCCAAAGGAGCTTTATTTAAATTAGTTGGCTATTCCGATTCGGATTATGCCGGTTGCAAAGTTGATAGAAAAAGTACATCCAGAGAGTGCCATTTGCTTGGTAGATCACTTGTGTCTTGGTCCTCCAAGAAACAAAATAGTGTGGCCTTGTCCACTGCCGAAGCGGAATACATTGCCGTGGGTGCTTGTTGTACACAAATATTATACATGAAACAAACTTTGCTAGACTATGGTGTACTTCTAGAAAAGGTACCTTTTTTGTGCGACAATGAAAGTGCAGTAAAACTTGCAAATAATCTGGTTCAACACTCTCGCACCAAGCACATAGATATCCGCCATCACTTTCTAAGAGATCATGTTGCTAAAAATGATATATCACTAGAAGGTGTAAGAACCGAAGATCAATTAGCGGATATCTTCACTAAACCGCTAGATAATGCTACTTTTTGTAGATTGCGGAATGAGCTCAATGTACTTGATTTTAGTAACTTCACTAAAAGATGAACTTGTGTTGTCCCTTGCATTCATTGTAATATACAACATGTTTAATTTTTGGTAATGCATATAGGGCTTGTCTAACATGGTTAGGATAACCGCCGAAAAGCGTGTGAAGAAGCTTAACCTTGGATCAAACTTGACAAGCAACTAGATTTACTTACAAGTATTGCATATGCATAGACGTTGTTTTGTCGTTTTGTTCCATTTGCCCTCTTATTGCCTATTTTCTTAAAAAGAATTATAGCCTAAGGCAAAATATTTTGAAAAATATGAGGGTTTGAGAGAGGTCACTCACATTAGTCCTAATTGGTGTTTATTTGGATCTTATTCGAGTTGGGACTTGATTGAGAATAGGCAGCGCGGAGGAACATTGAAGATTTGCTGGAAAAGAGTGACCGGACTCTACGTTTGAGCGTCCGGTCAGGAAGGGTTCCAGCGTCCGATCGATCTACATGGCGTTAAAGGCAACTAACCGGACTCTGGCTGCGTCCAGTCATGGACCACCGGACGCGTCCGGTCGCGATTCCAGAGGAATTGGACCTCTCTGGAATCGACCGGACGCTGGGTGGTAGCGTCCGGTCGCTACCACCGAAGCGTCCGGTCAGTAGATATCGTGCGGCATCAGGTCTCTTCCCTATTTTCCGTTTTTGATCCGCTGGGGGCCACTATATAATGTCGTGTGCTCTTGACCTAACCTATCCGCCGTCATCACCGTACGCCCGTGCCCCAAGCTGAACGCCACCGTTGCCCGCACGCACGCCGCCGACTGCTCCCGCACCGCCAGCATCCTATCCAGAGCCGCCGCCGTGCCTGCTGCTCTCCGACAAGCTCTGGTGTCCTAGCTCTCATCCATTGCTCCACGCCGGTAAGCCCTTACTCTAACGCCATCGTGATCTAACCCAATCTGCTTCAGAGCTTTGACTTCAATTGCATCTAGGGCTATCAATTCATCGCGAACCCTAACCCTAGCGGTCTCGGTGTTCCCCCCGCGTGTCACTTCTCTTTTCATCGGATCGCCATTTCGTCAGGTAGCAGGCCAGTCGATTCAATTTCGTACCTACATTGCTTGCTCTCATAGGGTTTCGCATCTATTAGATATATCGTATTTACTTGTATATCCATCTATTCCATCGTGCAGCGAGTTGGTGCCGTTGAGGTGACAGGTGCAGTTGTCAGTTAACTCGGAGCCAAGCTCACGAGTATGGATCGAGGCCAAGCCTCGAAAGTGTTAGTGGACAGTTGATCTTGACAGCGGCAGTGGTTCTAGTCAAATCAGATGGCTCGCACCAAGAACGTTGGTGGTGGTCTAGGAGATGATGATCAGAGGCCTCCGCCTCGCCAGCCTACAGGACCTAAAGGCAAGGCGACAAAGAAGACTGCATCCAAGAAGAGGAAGTACAATGATCCAGAGACAGCCAGAGCAGTTGCTGTTGCTGAGGCCGCAGAGCGTGCCGAGAGAGGAGGTGCCCACAGTGGCGTTGTCATAGCAGATCATCTGGCACCAGACGTGCAGGGTAGACTTAAGGAGATTGAGCATCTTCATGGTAGTCCATCTGGGACTATCATGATGGCAGGATGACGTCTTCCCATTATGGATCCTCAACCTCAGGGGGAGTCACAGCAGGAGTCACAGCAGAGCCTCAGCCAGCTTAGGAGACATAGGAGGGCCAGCAGGCCGAGGAGACCGAGCAGGCACCCTAGCCACTACTACGCTGCTCTGGTCGTACCAGTGTTCCAGTCCCACCGAGGCTAGCTACTCAGCGCAGGGGATCACGCCCACCGCCCAGACCACAGGGTCCGCCTCCAGTGATCCACCTTGACTTGAGGGCCGCCATGGCCAAGCAGGTTCAGCAGCTTCGCTTCGTGGAGTTTGATGTGTGGTTCCCACCTAGGAGGGATGAGAGAGCAGCAGAGGGATTCTACACGCCACTGCAGGAGGATTTCTATAATGCATATCTGAACAGTGGGACAGTTTTCAGATCTCAGCGGGTTTGCAGCATTGAGGCTATAGTCGTAGCAGCAGGAGAGCACATTCGCCCCTACCTTGCATATCTTCCGGGGCTGACAGATCTGATTGGCCGGATAGGATTGTATGTACCATCTTGGGTTCGGCAGTTCTATGCTTCGCTCTACGTTGACCCGCAGCATAACTTTATACACTTTGCATTCAGAGGTAGAGACTACATGATGATGAGTCAGAGGGCCAGGGAGATACTGAGGCTACAAGAGCAGCCTATCAGGTTACATGAGGTATGTTATGGATAGCAGGAGCCTCCCAGGCGTCCTCATGGTGGTTTGGTGCCCCCTATAGATCTTGTGCGCCATTGCTTCAAGGAGCCCTTTGGTGAGGGGTCGAGGAGGAACCCCAGTGACCTTACTCCGATAGCTCGAGTGCTAGAGGCTATCATCAGGAGGACACTACTTCCCAGGATGGGATACAAAGAGGGCTTGACTCGCCTCCAGCTTTAGCTCCTCAACGCCCTAATGTAGCAGATCGTGTTCGATATTTGGGACCTCCTTCTATCAGAGATGGAGGATACTATAGCTAAGGGCTTCAAGGGTCGCAGGTAGCTACCATATGCACATTGGATCACATTTCTTATGCTCAAGGCTATACAAGTTAGGACTCCTGAGATGGTTGTAGAGTATAGATGTGCCACCACAGAGTTTCCAGCCTATAACATGGCACAGAGGATCAGGCATAGCACACCATAAGCACCCACTCAGCCTCGCCGTCGTCTAGATGTACCAGAGTCCGCAGCTCAGCAGAACGAGGTTATCAGAGGCATATCCGCTACTAAGGAGGAGGAGCTTGAGGCTCAGGAGGAGAGGACCGAGTCTAGTGACAGTTTGGATGACGACTACCTGCCTATTCCTCAGATGCCTCCACGCAGACATGATGCAGAGGCCGGCAGTTCTAGCTCAGCTCCACCTGCACCGCAGACGGACCCCGCTTTGATTGCTATTCTTGAGCGGATGCAGCAGGATCAGGCACGACAGGCTTAGGAGACCGCTGCCAACTTTGCACAGTTTCAGGCTCACCAGGACGAGTTCCAGCGACAGCAACAGGTCCTCCAGTAGCAGCAGCAGCAGATGCATCAGCAGCAGTTACTCATGCAACAGCAGCTTATGGGATTTATGCAGCATGTAGTAACAGCACTTGGGGCTCCACAGTCACAGCTTTCACCCTAGCTTGCTCAGCCTGCCACCACTACAACGACTCCAACAGTACAACCCAGTGGGCTTCAGAGTCAGGGACAGCCTCCAGCTCTGTTTGCTTCTCCCATAGTACAGGTGTCCCAGTGGTTATCCTCGCCAGTGTCAACCCCGCGTTTCACACCACTTCAGATGGGCTTCACACCGGAGCAGTCATCCTCGCTATTTGTGCCTAACACGTCAGTCTCCAGGAGTCTTGGAGCATCTTTCAGCGAGTTGATAGGCATGCCTACACCGCCACATATGCATGCCACCGGTCCTTCTACAGCAGCTCCAGTCGTCATGACTACTCAGAGGCTCCCGTCTTCTGTCGCATCTTCAGATCCTACGATAGATATACTAGCAGCTTCACAGGCAGCACCTGCCCCAGCTTAGACCTAGACCACTTCAGCGATGCTTCCTGCCATAGAGGGTCAGTTAGTATAGAGCTCAGGGTCAGATGATGATGGCGCTCAGTTCCAGCTTGCCCCTCGTACCTCAGCGCCTGGCTCATCCACTGCAGCCTCACCGACCGACCCTTAGGTTTTGGTGTTTGACGCCAAAGGGGGAGAGGGTTTGAGTATGTAGACTTAGGGGGAGCGATGTTTAGGGGGAGCCTAGTTAGCTATTAGTCTATTATATACATTTGGAGTTTTTATTTGTGTGATACACTATTACTATTATGCATACGTGTGTTTACTTTCATGCATACTATTATATCTATGTGATAGTGATATCTACGTGATTGTGTTGTATGACATGTGTGCTCTCTACTTTGAATTATTTATATGTCATAACACTTGTGTTATGCTCATTTGCCTTTGCTTCCGTGTTTATACTCTGATGCAAATGAGCTTTATTACTTGTACTCATGCTTATTTCATATCTTTTGAGTACACCGTGTTGGCTTGGGTCATATAAGCTTGCCTAACTCTTTTGTTCTTATTGACAAAAGCTTATATGAACCAAGCATGATAAAAACCTCACTCTTTCACATACTCGAGGTGGTATTGTCATCAATCACCAAAAAGGAGAAGATTGAAAGCATCTAGGCCCCTAGTTGGATTTTGGTGATTAATGACAATACAAGATTACTATGACTAACGTGTGTTTTGCAGATGCAATTAAGTTAGGTCATAGTAATGGAGATCAATTGGGCAATCGAGGTGGTCATGCCCCTACGATGGAAATCGTTTCGGTTTCAAAGGATGGTCAACAAGTTTAAGGATAACTAGTTCTAAGTGTTGATTGGAGTTGGAGATACACTTAGAGTAGTTTAGGACTTTGTTTTTCCTTTGGCCGTACTATTAAGGGGTGTATGGACGGGTAGCTTGACCTAGATGAGTCTAGTGAGTTAGGTGTGGTGCACACGTCTTAAAACTAGCACTAGGTAGCTCCTCAATATGCCTAAGATCCTTTGGAGCAAACTTCATTCACATATGATCGAGAGTTGGAAGTGAATGGAGGGTCAAATGCTGACCGGACGCTGGCTCCGGTGCGACCGGACGCTGGCCGCAGGGTCCGGTCAGTTCATTTGACCAAAGAGATTGTGTTCGGTGCGACCGGACGCTGGAGTGGTCAAGTGACCGGACGCTGAGGTCCAGCATCCGGTCGACTCCAGTAAGGTTCCAGAGAAGGAAATCTACGACCGGACGCGTCCTGTCAGTACTGACCGGACCCCGAGGGTTCAGCGTCCGGTCTAGTACAGTAAGGTTCCAGTGAGGGTTTAATGCGACCGGACGCGTCCGGTCAGTGGTGATCGGACCCTGCCATCCGGTCAGTGGTGATCGGACCCTGCTAGCGTCCGGTCAACACTTAAACACTGGTGTGCGGGTTGAACTGACCGGAGCATCCGGTCAACATGACCGGAGCGTCCGGTCGCCCTGTAGAAGCTCATAACGGTTTGTTTTTCAGGCTGCCTTATAAATAGAAGCTCCACTCGTGTGTGGAGTCACTTTTTCTCATTCCAATAGCTGAGAAACATGTTTATGAGTGCCAAGAAGAGCAAGGTCCTAGTGAGGTGATTGAGATTTGAGAATCCAAGAGAGTAGCCTCATTAGTGAATCAAGAGTAGCAAAGTGTGCATCCACCGTTCTCATTAGGCTTCACGTGGTCAAGTGAGAGTTCGTACTTGTTACTCTTGGTGATCGCCATCACCTAGACGGCTTGGTGGTGATTGGGAGCTTGGTGATCACCCGATGGAGCTTGTGGGTGACCCAACTCAAGTTGTGAGCGATTTTGGGTGATTCACCGCGATGGAGTGTCGAAGAATCAACCCATAGAGAGCACTTAATCCTTGCGTGGATTAAGGGAGAGCTACACCCTTGCACTGGTGCTCCAACGAGGACTAGTGGGGAGTGGCGACTCTCCGATACCTCGTCAAAACATCGCCGCGTTCCTCTCTCTCTATTTACTTTGAGCAATTACTTTGAGCATTTACTTTAAGCAATTCAATACTTGTTTTTACATTCATAGAATTGCCATGCTAGAGTAAGTTTGGAACATAGGTTGTAAGTCCTTTGTGCGTTAGATTAATAGAAACACTTTTCTAGGCACAAGGGGTTAATTGGGCTAACCATACGATTTGATTATTGCAAGAAAATTTAGAATTAGCCCAATTCACCCCTCCCTCTTGGGCATCTTGATCCTTTCAAGGGTTATTCCCTTTTGTTGGCTATTTCTGTTCGTTCCATTATGTCTAAATAGTGAACGTGGTTCAATTTGCAAAATATTAGTGAGGTTTTAACTTTAGCATATAAAAATGTTGTATTGTTGCATAGTTTATGAATGGGGCTGGAGTTTGGCTCTTTGCCTTTATTTTTCTGTGCCTTTGAGATGAATGCAACACCCTAGAACAAAGCCAACCTCCTGATTAAAGTTCTTGATTTATTCTATAAACCTGGAATACAATTGGAGGTTGAAATATTTGCTAACTTAGTACACCACAACAAGTGGTTCAAGTATATTTGAGTGATGGGGTCGTCTCAGCATGCATAATACTGACGAGTACGCAAACATTATTGTTTTGGCACCTGGGAACACTTAAGAAAAGGTGGTGTTGGCTTCCGAGTACATATGATTTTGAGCTCTTACAGTCTGATTCTGATGTTTGTATTCAGGAAAGCTGATCATCATCGCGAACAACTGCCCTCCACTTAGGAAGTCTAAGATTGAGTACTATGCTACGCTAGCCAAAGTTAGCGTGCACCATTTCCATGGAAGTAAGACCACCTTCATCCATTCAGGATTATCTATTGCAAGTTCTGTTTGTTTTTAGTTATTTGAAATTGTACTTGGCACCACTCATTTAATCGACTAAGGTTGGCGTTGTAAATTTTGCAATTATGTGTTCAACCCATTGTTTTGTTGACATTTCAGACAACCTTGATCTTGGCACTGCCTGCGGTAAGTACTACAGGGTGTGCTGCCTCAGTATCATCGACCCAGGTTCATTTCTGTTAAATTGTCATTGTCGACAGAATATGCTCGGTAGTCCACCGAGGGGGTATCCCACGATGGTAGATTTGTCAGTGGGGGTGCACGTAATCAGGAACCGGATGGTGACACAAGGCGCAGAGACAGCGATTTAGACAGGTTCGGGCCGTCTGATCGACATAATACCCTACGTCCTGTGTCTTTGGTGTATTATATTGAATACATGATATCGAGTAGAGGACCCCTGCCTCTTCTTATATACTCTAGAGGGGTAGGGTTACAAGTAAAGTATCCTATTTGGTACTATACAATGTCTTGCGGTGCACGTCGAGCAGCGCCGTGCACGCCTTGATCTTGTGGGCGGGGCCACCTCTGATGGTGCGGCCCATGTCTTGGGGGGCCATACCCCCACAGCTAGTCCCCGAGCCTGACAGTAGGTGACATAGTCACGTGGTGCCAGGGTCATAAAGTAGAAGACCAGCCGAGCAGGCAGCCAGTCCCCGGGCATAGCCTCGAGATGAGAGCAAGCACATTCACCGCAAGGTGAAGTGTGCCCACTTAGTCCCCGAGCCTGCTGGAAGATGAAGAATGAATCTTGTAGCAGGGTCAAAGAAGTCTGAAAGCTTGCCGACGTTGTCTGATATGCGCATATCAAGACCCCAGACATGCTGCCCAAGATCAGCACCCTGATCCGAACAGCATGGAGCAGCTTGATAGCACACCGATGAGACATAGCAAGATCCAAGCACCGAAGAGTTCCCGACGTAGCCGGCGATGTCTGAGCACCGAGGAGTGAGGAGTTCCCGACGTAGCCGGCGATGACCGAGCACCGAGGAGCGAGGAGTCCCCGGCGTCGCTGGCGATGACCGAGCAACGAGGAGCGAGGAGTCCTCGGCGTCGCTAGCGATGACTGAGCACCGAGGAGCGAGGAGTCCCCGGCGTCGCTGGCGATGATCAAGCACCGAGGAGCGAGGAGTCCCCAGCGTAGGCGGCGATGTCCGAGCACCGAGGAGCAAGGAGTCCCCGACATCACTGGCGAGGACCGAGCACTAAGGAGCGAGGAGTGAGGAGTCCCAGGCGTCGCTGGCGATGACTGAACACCAAGGAGCGAGGAGTCCCTAGCGTCGCTGGTGATGACTGAGTACCGAGGAGCGAGGAGTCCCCGACGTAGGCGGCGATGTTCGAGCACCGAGGAGCGAGGAGTCTCCGGCGTCGCTGGCGATGACTAAGCACCGAGGAGTCCCCGACGTCGCCGGTGATGACCGATCACTGAGGAGCGAGGAGTCCACGGTGTAGGCGGCGATGTCCGAGCACCGAGGAGCGAGGAGTCCCCGACATCACCGGCGATAACCGAGCACCGAGGAGCGAGGAGTCCACGGCATAGGCGGCGATGTCCAAGCACTGAGGAGCGAGGAGTCCCCGGTGTCGCTAGTGATGATCGAGCACCGAGGAGCGAGGAGTCCCTGGCGTCGCTGGCGATGACCGAGCACCGAGGAGTGAGGAGTCCACGGCGTAGGCGGCGATGTTCGAGCACCAAGGAGCGAGGAGTCCTCGGCGTCGCTGGCGATGACCGAGCACCGAGGAGCGAGGAGTCCCCGGTGTCGTTGGCGATGACCGAGCACCGAGCAGCGAGGAGTCCCCGGCATAGGCGGTGATGTCCGAGCACCGAGGAGCGAGGAGTCCCCGGCGTCGCTGGCGATGACCGAGCATCGAGGAGCGAGGAGTCCCCAGCGGCGCTGGCGATGACCGAGCACCGAGGAGCGAGGAGTGAGGAGTCCCCGGCGTCGCTGGCGATGACCGAGCATCGAAGAGCGAGGAGTCCCCGGCGTCGCTAGCGATGATCAAGCACTGAGGAGCGAGGAGTCTCCGGCATCGCTGGCGATGACCGAGCACTGAGGAGCGAGGAGTCCCTGGCGTAGGTGGCGATGTCCGAGCACCGAGGAGCGAGGAGCGAGGAGCGAGGAGTCCCCGACGTAGGCGGCGATGTCCGAGCACCGAAGAGTGAGGAGTCCCCGGCGTCGCTGGCGATGACCGAGCACCGAGAAGTCCCCGGCGTAGGCGGCAATGCCCGAGCACCGAGGAGTTCTCGACGAAGCTGGCGATGTCCGAGCACCGAGGAGCGAGGAGTCCCCGGCGATGACCGAGCACCGAGGAGTCCTCTGCGTAGGCGGCGAGGTCCGAGCACCGACATAGCTGACGACGCCCATGCGGTGAAGTGTGCCCACTTAGTCCTCGAGCATGAAGTATCCGTGCGCCGAGGAGTAACCGGCGTAGCTAGCGATGAAGCACGAGCGGTGAACAGTCCGATCAACTGGTCGGCGATGGAGTCCATGAACCAAGAGGTCTGACCAGTTGATCGCTGGAGAAGTCCGAGCACCAGGTGATCCGATCACCTGGACGATGATCCTGCAATACAAACATGTAGAACGGGTAGTACATGACGCACAAATAAATAAACTCTGGAGAAAAATCAGCAATGGTGATGAAACGACGTATGCAGTTCGGCGATCAGTTGACGTGAAAATATATTTATGTTTAATATAAACCGCCCGAACAGTTAGTATGTAGCTGAGTCTCTAGCCCTAGCTAGCCCATAGTCCATAACGTCGAGCGCGGAGCCCGTGCACGTGTAGGAGGAACAGGTGTGACCAAGGAGCCGCTGCCGACCACCCATAACGTAGAGCGCGGAGCCCGTAGCACGTGTAGGGAGGAGCCGGAGACAGGGCCGTCTCTGGAGGCGTCTGAGCATCAACGCGACTGTTCGGAGGTTCGAAAAATCGTTTGGAGAGCAAATATGGAGAAAACAGTTTGGAGAAACATTGCGGCGATATATGAAGATTGGAGAATATTTAGAAAAATATTAAAGCATGACTTAGCTTCTGATGGAGCGTCTGGTCGGCGACGTATGGCGTTATCTGATCGGCGTTAACGGCGAACACGCGGCGGGCGGTGAGTTGTTGGTGAAGGCGACCTCGGAGGTGGTTCCGAGATCGGATCTGTTGTCGCAGGGGCTGGCGTAGCAGTGATGGATCGTCGTCGTGGACCAGCATGGATCTCCACGAGATTGATGACGAGAACGCGTTGTTGATTTGAGGTCCATCTGGCTCGCCATGGATCAAGCGCACACCCCTATCTGGCGCGCCAACTGTCGACAGAATATGCTCGGCAGTCCACCGAGGGGTATCCCGCGATGGTAGATTTGTCGGTGGGGGTGCGCGTAATCAGGAACCGGATGGTGACACAAGGCGCAGAGACAACGATTTAGACAGGTTTGGGCCGTCTGATCGACGTAATACCCTACGTCCTGTGTCTTTGGTGTATTGTATTGATCTGGACGACCAAGTAGCTTGATGTAGCCTATCCGCTAGGGGACCCCTGCCTCTCCTTATATAGTCTAGAGAGACATAGTTACAAGTAAAGTATCCTATTTTTACTATACAATGTCTTGCGGTGCACGCCTTGATCTTGTGGGCGGGGCCACCTCTGATGGTGCGGCCCATGTCTTGGGGGCCTACCCCACAGTCATTATCTTCTTCCGCTCGGAACTGTCACTCAACAATTATTACCCCCTGTAATGTCACTCATCAGCACCACCCCTGGCACCCAGTGAGTGAAGAGTCAGGAGCTTCGCCTGTCACTAGTTGAGATGAGATATAGGGCTCAGACTTCTGCTGCAAGCCCTATAGCCATTTCTTTTTTATCTTTTAGTTATGTAATTGTGCTATCATGTGTCCATCTACCATACTGTGATAATGATAATACCTCGTATGGCTGCTACGTAAGGCATATCCATCTTGTTTGATGAGATCGTTATTTTTTTTCTTTGAAAAATAGGTTTGTCGAGTGTAATTCTCAAAAACACTCGGCAAACAATAATGGTATGCTGAGAAAAAAATTATTATTTTTTCTTTGAAAAATAGGTTTATCGAGTGTAATTTTCAAAAACACTCGGCAAACAATAATCCTTTGCCGAGTGTATTTTGGAAAAACACTCGGCAAGCCACTTTTTTTTTTGCCGAGTGTCAAATTTGACACTCGACAAACCATTTGCCGAGTACGTGATAAAAAACACTCGGTAAATAGCTGTTTGCCGGCACTGTAGATGTTGTGTGTTGTTTGCCGAGTGTTACACTCGGCAAAGCCTTTGCCGAATGTTTTTTGGTCTTTGCCGAGTGTCTGTGGCACACGGCAAAGTCACTGTTTCTGGTAGTGGGACATGTGTGTGGAGCCATCAAAAGCCGGGAGTGAAGACCCACATGACTACTCGTTTTGGTTGCGAACCGACGTTGATGTCCTAGCATCAATGTCGGTTGTTGCTATAACCCGACAGTGATGGGCCTCATCAGTGTTGATTTGTCCTTCGACCTGGCAGTGAAGGGCCTGCCTCAAAATTTTTTAGTCCAAATTCGAACCAGCGCAATATCCACTACCACCTCCACCGCCGAAGCCGCCATGAGGACTGCACCGTTGAGGACAACTGCCACACTGTCATCCCCTGAGTCCCGCGAGGACCACCGCCACTGTCTCTACCCGAGGTCGCCCTCCACGCCGTTGTCCTCCTCACCCTGCCCGTGCTCCCACTTTTTTTTTCAAAATTTGTTCTCAGCCACGCTAGAGACCCTCGAGAATTCATAATCCAGGATTTGTCATGTGACCTTCGTGAATGCCCGGAGGCCTTTTTCCCAAAAAAAATGCTTAGGGCCTGTTCGGTTATCGCTGTTCCGGGCCGTTCCTGGCCGGAACAGTTCCGACGCTATTCAAATTGTTGAAGGAAACTCGGCAGGGAATGGTTCCCGGGGGTCAATCCCCAGGAACCGAACGGGGCCTTAATATACGCTTAATAGATGTATCCGAATCTGTTTTCACTATATCTTTTTCTATCCTAATAGAGCATCTCCAAGAGATTATGTAAAATATATCTCCAAAAACCAAGATTTACAGCCCGGAGACTGTCAGTGATTTCAGACCCACCTCACTCTTGAACATAAGTTTGAAGATCCTCACCAAGATTCTGGCTAACCGCTTACAGTTGGTTATACTCAAACTTGTCCACAAAAACCAATACGGTTTCATTTGTTCACGCTCCATCCAGGATTGCCTGGCCTGGAGCTTTGAGTATATACATCAGTGTCATCATTCCCGCAGAGAGATGATCATCCTCAAATTAGACTTCGAAAAGGCTTTTGAAACAGTAGAGCACTCGACCATTCTTCTCATCTTGCAGCATATGGGTTTCCCTAGCAGATGGCTTTCTTGGATTCGAAGTATACTTTCCTCTGGATCTTCAGCAGTCCTTCTGAACGGAGTTCCTGGGAAATTCTTTAAATGTAAGCGTGGTGTTCGACAAGGGGACCCATTGTCGCCGTTGCTGTTTGTTCTGGCGGCTGAGCTCTTGCAAATTCTAGTAAACAAGGCAGCTAGTATAAACTTGCTCAAGGCACCGATCCCTCATGAAGCTGGTGAATTCCCGATCATCCAATACGCCGACGATACCCTCCTTCTTCTACAGGCAGATGCAAACCAGCTGTTCTTCTTGAAAGCCTTGCTGCACAGCTTTGAAACTGCCTCGGGTTTAAAGGTGAACTATGGAAAATCTCAGTTAATTCCCATCAACGTCAGTCAAGAGAAGACCCAGCTTTTAGCTAGAACATTTGGCTGTCAGATTGGAGGCCTCCCATTCACTTATCTGGGATTACCCATGGGTACCACTAAGCCAAAGATAGAAGATCTGTCGCCCATCATGAATCGTGTTGAGAGAAGGCTGTCAGCATGTTCCACTTGGCTATCCTACTTAGGGAGACTGCAAATGATCAACTCGGCAATCACTCCAATTGTCACCTACACTTTGTGCACTGTCAAAATACCTAAGGGCTTCATTGAAAACATTGACCGAGCACAAAAACAGTGTCTCTGGAGAGGCAGTGATGACACGGCGAAAGGGGGCAATCTTGTGGCTTGGCCCAATGTCATGAAACCAAAACAGAAAGGAGGACTGGGTGTTATAAATTTGAGACTACAAAATGATGTTCTTCTCCTCAAGCAGCTCCACAAGTTTTACAACAAAGAAGATGTACCATGGGTTAAACTTGTTTGGGACAAATTGGCCATGTTCGCTTGTCTTATGAGCCGTACTATTTCAACGAACGAACAGTGTTTTTCTCTCACAACAAATCAGCGAACAATAGTTTCAGCCAGAGCTTTTCAGCAAAGCGAACAAGGCCAAATACTACACTGACAAAGTGCCGCACGCCTCTCGTGAGATGGGATCCTTCTGGTGGCACGATGTGATGAGACTAAGTGATATTTATAGAGGAATTGCACGGTGTAGTCGCTTGGGTGATGGTTCCGCAGTCACGTTTTGGAATGATCTCTGGATACAACCAGCTCTCTCAGACCAATATCCCAGGTTACACTCTTTTGCCAGGAAAGATGGGATTTCTGTCCGGGAAGTTATGGTAGAGGAAGACTTGGATGCCATCTTTCACCTCCCACTCTCAGCACAAGCCCATGAGGAATTGATGCAACTTCAGAGCTATCTTGCTAACCAGGAATATGATGATATACCTCCAAAGACACGTGGAGCCTGGCATGGGGGGAAAATTATTCCTCGCAGAGATTCTATAAATTCGTTTTCAGTGGGATATAGGCGCCTTCATACTTCAAAATGTTGTGGAAATCACACTGTATACCCAGGATAAAGTTCTTTTGCGTGGCTGGTATTGATGGACCAGTTAAACACCAAATCAATGCTCCGCAGAAGGCATCTAAACATCCAAGACGATGCTCTATGTGTTATGTGTAACACTGGTTCAGAGGAGGACATTGACCACCTCTTCTTCCATTGTCCATTCGCGAGCCAATGCTGGGCTGCCATTGGCTTCACATGGGATACCAGTTTATCACTGCCGGCCGGAGAGGTTTGCACGAGCCAGTCAGGATCATGACTTGCAATTCTTCACGGAAGCTTCCCTCATTGGAGCATGGGAACTGTGGAAGCTACGAAATGACAAGGTGTTTCAGAGACATGATCCGACTCTTAGATGGTTAGCCAACTTCAAAAATGAGTGTATTTTACATTTGGTTAGATTTAGGGAAGATCTGAGGTCTTCCTTTTACCTTTGGCTTGATGCATTTAGCTAATTCAGGTTTGTAACTCTGTTCTAAACCTTTAAAAATTTATAAAATCCAACTGTGGGGATCTCCCCCACAGTATTTGCGTCTAAAAAGGATTTACAGGCTCTCTAAAAAGGAATAGCTCTCCAAATACTAAACACCACAGCAGCCTCTGTATCTTGGTGCTGTTCATGAACAAACGTGGCCCGTTGCGTGGCCCATGATCCCGTACGCCATCATCTACTCGCCGGCCAAGAGGACCGTAGGGTCTTCACAGCAGCCGGCCAAGGAGGGCTCCAGCCGACCATGGCGTGCGGCGTGCCGCAGCTCAGTCAAAGGTGCAGACGACGAACCGGCCCAATGACTGCTCTACCGTGACCAACGGTAGCTCCCTGTACGAGGTCCTGTACGTCTCCACCATGGCACCAACACATCATGCAGGATGTGCTCCGCCTCACCAGGGAGCGCTCGGGCCCCGGCGCCGCCGCCGTGGAAGTCCGGCAGGTACCTGTCGTGTTTGGCCGTTCGGGTGCCGCAATGGGCGATTCAGCACGCGGGGTGGGCCGAAAGCGTGCAGGAGAGGCTGCTGCCTCGGGGTTCACGGGGACTTGGCGAGCAAGGCCTGCTCGGTTTCTATGACGAGCGAAAAAGGAGGAATAGCCTGCGGCTACTTTTAGAGAGCAAGACGGAGAGTTTGTTGGAGGCTTATTTTATACAAAATTCTCATAATTAGAATACATAACAAAGACCGAAGAGTCTCTTGGAGTTGCTCATATTTTCTTTTTTTGAGAATTACATGGTACGATGCAAACGCCCACAACACGCTCACACACTCAGTGAATTGGTG
The DNA here is from genome assembly GCF_019320115.1 of Miscanthus floridulus. Taxonomy (NCBI): domain Eukaryota; kingdom Viridiplantae; phylum Streptophyta; class Magnoliopsida; order Poales; family Poaceae; genus Miscanthus; species Miscanthus floridulus. The sequence goes on from NC_089595.1 coordinate 31,764,596, forward strand.
CACAAAATGTCTTTTTTTTTAGAGTGTGTGACGCACACAGACGAACCACATCAACTTAGGTTGCGTAGGTTGTGCTTATAAGAGGAAGACGATGCACACAATGTCTGATGAAACCATCTACAGTTCATATCTATCTATGACTAATTATTAGTAAGGTAAAATTATTGTGCATCATTTAAACTACTTACAAACACTACGTGAAAAACAGTTTGTAGCAAGGGGACAAATTTTTTGTAGGGGCGGCTAGTGATGGAGCCGCCCCTACAGTGGCGTGCTCGGGAGCCACGAGATCAGCCGCCCCTACAAATGGGTCTGATTTGTTGAGGCGGTTGTATTACCAGCCGCCCCTACCGTGTCCATTTGTGGGGGCGGCTGAATCACCGGCCGCCCCTATAGATTTCCACTGTATATATAGCGGCTAGAAAATTCTCCCCCCCCTCCTCTCTCTCTCTCTCTCTCTCTCTCTCTCTCTCTCTCTTTCCTCTTCGCTCCCTCTCTCCCTCGACGCGGACAAGGCGGCTGCGGCCGCCTTTCTCCACCTCCTCCCCCCTCGCGCCATTTCCTTTCTCGTCTCCTCCCCTCTTTGCCCGAGTCGCTAGCCTCCTCCCGTCCTCGCCGTGGACCGCTTCCTCCACCTCCGCTTCCACAGTAGCCGAGCGGGGTCAACTCTTCCGCCGGCGGAGAGAGAGAGCGAGTGTGGGAGCGGGGAAGAGACGGGAGGGTCCTGGATCTGAGCCGAGCTGCGCTCTCTGCGCGCCCGTCACCGCCCACCGCCCGACACCCAGGTCTTGTCGCCCCGCGCAGATCTGCTGCTGCTCCTGAGGTAAATCGTCGATTGCTTGAACCATACCCGGTAGATCCGGTATGCTTCCACGAGCAGAGGATAGTTCGGTTGCTAACTTCGAGGCTAGACCTGCTTGCTCTAGTAGTAGCCGATAAGCATCAGCTAGTATATCTACTAGCCACCCTATATTTGGTAGATTCGCCAAATGGAGTGAAATCCGGCCTCCCGACTCCGCAGATCTCTCGAGCTCCGTTGATTCTTTGATTCCTTTCCATAGAACCTGCAAAATTGCAGGGATCTGCGCGTGCCAAAGCGCCTAACTGATTAAGATAGTATTACCGAGAGCGAACATTGTTTTAAGGCAACAACAGGCTAAGCGGTATGCTTATTTGTTTTGTCATTTCAATAACGTATTTTCTCTGTTTGGTTACCATGTGTCTGCTGTTTGTGCTGTACAGAGGTTGTCTACTTGTTAGGCAGTCATTTTTTTCAGTGATGATAGTCGAAACCTTGTTGATTTAACTGGTGGAGTTAGTGGCCGTCGTGGACTCCATTCTAGTTTCCGTACTACAATTGGTGGTCTTTCACTAAACATAGGTATGCATTTTAATACATGTAACTGGATTTTGATTCAAATTGCCAATATTGATATAATTGTTTTTTGGTTATACAGATGTTTCAACCACTATGATTGTAACTTCTGGTCCAGTTATTGATTTTCTCCTCACAAATCAAAATGTCAGAGACATCAGAGATATTGACTGGCCCAGGGTCCGTGGAATAAAATAACTCTCCCTAAAATCCTATATTATTTGTCTTCTGAAGAGCAGAGCTTCAAATATTTTATTAACATCTACCTTTAAATGATGCAGGCCAAGAAAATGCTTAAAAACCTCAGAGTTAAAGCTAAGCACAACAACATGGAGTTCAAGATTATTGGCCTTAGTGATCAACCATGCTCTAGACAGATGTATGGATCTGTTCTAGCGATGTGCTTTCTGCACTATTCCATTCCTTTGCTGAATGGATTTTTTTTTCCTCTTCAAACTAATGGTGGATATTGTTCTATGCACCTGAATAATGATATTGTCAATGTTCTCAATACCTCCATTGCTGCCATATTGCCTGCTCTAACGCAGCAGCTGCTCGTGAGGTGGACATCTTAATTTTTCCTTTTGCCTTGCCTCTGCCTCCACTGCTCAAATTTTATTCTTGTAATAGCTGCTATATTTTACCCATATGAATGTAATTATAGATTCATATTTGGGCTATCCTAGATTTCTCTAGGTTGCAGCCATTGTTATGGCTACCGTGAGAATATAGTTGTTGCCCATCTTTCCTTAAGTACCTTGAGGAGTGTTCTAATTGTGCGGTCAACTTAGTGTAAAAGGCAGTTGTCAATTAGAGTCTGTTTGATATAGCTCTTAGAGCTGTTTCTAGGCTTAATTTACAATCTCTTCCAAGCATCTTTTTAATTAAGAAATGATTCTATGCTCCACTTTTACATGATATGGCCTACTTAGATATGCTATTTGCTTCCAGCCAGATTATCGTGCTCTGAGAACTTATATATTCTCTGCAAGAAATTTGAAGTCATCTCTGATGTTGATCATTTTATAAGTTATTTGAGGGACGATGTACGGATGATCTAGGATATCATTGACTGATTCATACAGAAGAATGAGCTCTTTGCCAGTATAATGTAGGTGTTTTTTACTCTGTTTTGGTTACCTCAAGCTTTCATAAAATGCTACTTTCTATCACCAGAAATAGTTCTTTTGTGATTCTGCTGCTATTATCTCAATAAGGTGGGAAAATTCAAAGAACCTTCATGCCGCTACAGATAACATAAATCTCACCTGCCCATGCATTCTTAGCTATATTATAGTCTATAGCAGATTGAACAATAAAGGCATCGAGCAGGTTCCATACTGACCAATTTTTTTTTCCAAATTAATGAACCATTTCCATTTAGATTACTCAAGATGCCATTGCTGCCTTTGTTCAGACCTCAATCACTTTGCATCGGTCGTTGTAGGCACGATGCTAATCCATACACATGCTTTATAAAACAATACAGTGGGATACGTCGATATCCTTACCGTCCTCACTCTTGAAGTTTTATTTGGTTATTATACTAATTAGTTATTTTCTCACTAATGTGGATTGGCAGTGTGCAGACGAGTGGACAAGAAGTTCAGCATAGCTGTCATCGATGCAAGTCTAATGCAATGGCTAAAGATTAGCATAGCTGTCATCAGTCAAACTGATGCTGCGGTCGCTGGTTGCATCTGGTCTGGATGCTTCGAGGCCAAACTACACCACCTCTGGTAATTGTGATTTGCACACGCTCTCAGACAGCCTCTGAAGTGTTTTTCCCACACAAAAATGATTTCAGGTTTATATAACAATCTGTGTGCTTTAGTTATATTTGTACATCCAAAACAGTCCAATTTCAGGAGAATGAAATGAAATTTGGGGGTGCGTCTTGGAGCTGGGGTCCTCTGTTTTTTTAGTTATAGGCTTATCTGCATATAGCAATAATTTATCTCTCTCATATCTATTTCAAAGGGCGGGCCTAGTGCAAGCGGTAGAGTCTATATTTCTATTTGTAACATTGCAATGCATTTCGCTCAAGGAAGACACAGCTCCACCTGTAACATGTTCATATATCACTATGCAACTCATTTATCCAACACAGGTGCCTGCCATACCATATTTCCTATTTTTATGCTTTTGGGTTCTTACTTTGTTTCCCTCCTGACTTTGTACAATGGATGGTGTAGCGTCAATGAATCGCTAGATCATCATTCTACCAAATGTTATCATTTCTTAATCTATATTGCTCTGTTTTGATTTTTGAGTGACATTGCTAACTTATCTGTACAAAGAGAAACATATTGATGTCTTGTTTGTATTTCTGCTTCTCTGTCCACCTTTACATATATGTTATAATCCGATTTGGTATTTGGATTCAATTGGTTTGCTTTTTGTATTCTTGATTTTTTTTTACGGAAAAATGCACTGTAGGGGTAGTTGGTACTGTAGTCGTCCCTACAAATATGTATTATAGGGGCGGCTGATACTGTAGCCGCCTCTACAAAATCGATTTGTAGAGGTAGCTACAGTACCAGCCGCCCCTACAAATTGATTTGTAGGGGCGGCTGATAACACCAGCTGCCTCTACAAATCGATTTGTAGGGGCGGTCTGGGAACCGCCACTACAAATGCATGATTTGTAGAGACGGTATGATAGGGATGGCTGGCCAAACCGCCCCTAAAAATACTCATTAGCCGCCCCTGAAAATCATATATGACGTAGTGAAATTATCTATATATGGCCACTAGCCCACTACTAGGTGTAGCCATGTAGGGTGTGGGTGTGGGTGTGGGTGTGGGGCGAAATGAGGCGGGGAGGCTACCGGGTGGGCTCCTTGTTTGGGCAGTGATCAGTGGCGGAGCGGAACGCTGGTGGCACTGTGGCAGAGACGGGCGAGCAGCTAGCCAAGCGGCATGCAGTCGCCGATGGAGCTGCCCCTTGCACGCGGCTGCGCCTCCCCTGTGTGTAGTGCTTGGCTGCATGCATGCGCATGCGCACAGCGATGTGTGCTTCCCGAGTTCCAGCTACTCTGTTGTTGTAGACCTACTCCTCATATCTGGTAATTAAGCTAGCGTAAGCTATCAGCCGCAGGGAAGGAATAAATAATTTCTACGGCTTCGGTTAAAACTAATTTGTTGTGAAAAAAAACACAGTTCTTTGGCTGATAAGTTTCTGTGCTGTGCGTGCCTAGCATGACAGAAAGGAGACATGCTCACATGCATGCTGAGCATGCATCATCGAGAGAGGGGCCACTGACTATGACTAACGTGACCTGCCGGGCACTGGAGTAGCCATCGATAGGAAAAGAAAATCCAAGCGCACTTTAGAACACACAACACAGAAAATGAGAACACCATAAACGACACGTTGGCATGGCTACATTGCATTGCCATTCGATTCAAGGCCTATCTGAGTTACATGAGTATTTTTTTCTCATAATTAGACCTACTAGTAGGAAACAGAAATTTCAAGAGAATCATGTAAGAATTTCATAGAAATTGGTTTGCTTTTATAGAAAACGTATGAAACAGAAAAAATGGAATCCAAACAGAGCCTCAAAGGGGAAAAAAGTTCCTTTGTTCTCAGCCATACCAAAGAACTGTCCAAAATCCATAATCGATATTTCAAGATTCCCCCATCGAAATCACCACATGACGTCTTTCAAAACAGCAAAAAAGGATTAACCATAAATGACCAACATACATGACTCATGACAAATATTTAACAGTAATAAACTACCTTTATCCTTAAACTTAAATATTTTTTAATTTTAATTGACATTATCTTACTTTTCCTCAGTATGATTATAACTAACATGATTCTATCCCAGCTCTGTTTGTGCAACCTGAAAGTGATGCTCAAGAGCCACCAATTTTTTAATATGGGAGGTTGAAAGCTCTAGTTTGGTTTTGGTTAATTGATGAAACCCTAAGTGCTAACCTAGTTTATCAAAGTAATTATGAGATAGGTAACACTACTCCAAGTGATGAAGCAATGGCGAAGATCATGACGATGGTGATGGCATGGTGATGATCAAATGCTTGAACTTGGAAAAGAAGAAAGAGAAAAACAAAAGGCTCAAGGCAAAGGTATAAATAGTAGGAGTCATTTTATTTCGGTGATCAAGACACTTAGCGAGTGTGATCACATTTAGGTTAGATAGCCGTACTATTAAGAGGGGTAAAACTCGTATTGAAATGCGGTTATCAAAGTATCACTAGATGCTCTAACTCATTGCATATGCATCTAGGATCTAGTGGAGTGCTAACACCCTTGAAAGTATTTGTGAAAATATGCTAACACATGTGCATAAGGTGATACACTTGGTGGTTGGCACATTTGAGCAAGGGTTAGAAACTTCACTGGCGGAGTGTCCGCCCGTAGAGTGCGGACAGTCAGACGGTGCCACCGGTGCCCTAGACAGAAAAGAGAGGGGTTCACAGAGTGACCGGACGCTGGTGGTGTAGTGACCGGACGCTGGGTTCAGAGTCCGGTCAGTAGCAGCAGTGCGCACGCGTCTCAATCCTATGATCGGACGCTGGCGCGAAGAGTGACCGGACGCTGGCATGGTGCATCCGGTCAGTGCTGACGTACACTGACGTGAGGCACATAGAGGAAACGTTGAGTGACCGACGCCGGGTGAGTCCGGTCGAGCATGACCGGACGTGTCCGGTCGTGAAATTTCACGATTGAAACCTTACTAGAAACGACCGGACGCTGGGGTCCTGCGTCCGGTCACTTTCTAACTGACGCGTCCGGTCATCACTTGACCGTTGAGATCGGGCGATCGGCGTTTGAAGCCGATGACACGTGACAAGCATCGGGCGACCGGACGCTGGGGTCCTGCGTCCGGTCGATCTGACCGGAGCATCCGGTCACCCCGAGTTGTGCCCAGTGAAGGGGTACAACGGCTCTATTTCGTGGGGGCTTCTATTTAAACCCCATGGCCGGCTCAAGCTCACTCTCTTGGCTATTTGCATTGACATAACAACCTTGTGAGCTTAGCCAAAGCGCTCCCACTCATCTCCATCATTGTTCCATCATCATTGTGAGATTGGAAGAGAATCCAAGTGCATTGCTTGAGTGATTGCATCTAGAGGCACTTGGTGTTCGTGTTTTCCTGTGGGATTCACTTGTTGCTCTTGGTGGTTGCCACCACCTAGATGGCTTGGTGCAGCAGAGGAGGATTGGCACGAGTTGGTGATTGTTCATGGCCATCTCCGGTGATTTCGAGGGGTCTTGTGCCTTCCCCGGCGGAGCACCGAAAGGTAACTCTAGTGGAATGCTCGTGTCATTGAGTTACCTCACTTGTTGGATAGGTGGCTTGCAACCCTTGTAGAGCTAGAGCAAGTTTGCATTTCGCTATTTGTCATACTAATCAAATTGCTCTAGTTGATTTGTAGATTTTTAAATAGACTATTCACCCCCCCCCCCTCTAGCCATATTAGGACCTTTCAGAGGTTTGTCAGTTTTAATTCTGTTAAAATTTAGAACAACGAGGATAGGCACATGGTCGCTTCTTATCATAGGGAGATGGTAGATCATCATAGTAGGGAACATCGTCCACCATTTTGCATTGCCTAAACAACGATACAATCATTCATAAGTGGGGTTAGAGTTGAAGCACACATTAGTTCAAGTGTATGCAGGGCCATTGTTGACAAAATCAATCAAACCATATTTGTTTTATGAGACAACAGAACTCAGCAATACGCTTAGCATCGGCTAGCCTATGCCCTAGATTTTCTTTATCATTCATATTCATATATTGTTCATGTCCCCATACATAGCATAACTAGAATGTGGTTTTGTACAATAAAAGACTGCACTTCTATCCAGATTTTAGCAGTTAATTGATGATAGGTCACTGAACATACATATTCTATTAGTTTTTTTTATTGGATTCTTCCATTACCTGCCTTTGATTAGAGCCAATGCAAGAACATGTATCTCCAACTCAGATATGCAACGCCTTTATTTCTTGTAAAGTCCCATAACCACACATGGGGTATCCTTCTAGTTGATATTCCCTCTGTCCCAAAATAAGTGATGTTTTAGGACAAACCATTTTAAGTTTGATCAGTTTTTATAGAAAAAACATCAATATTTATGACACTGAATAGGTAGAATATGAAAATATATTTCATGATAAATCTAATAATAGTTATTTGGTATCCTAAACATTAGAATTTTTTTTATATAAATTTAGTCAAACTTAAAATAGTTTGACTCGAAACAAACCTAAACATCACTTATTTTGGGACAGAGTGAGCTTATGGGTGTGTTTGGTTGGGTGGCCAACCCCTAACCTAGCTCCCTGGAGCCAAGTTTGGCATGTTTAGTTGCCTGAAAGTGGGTTGGAGCCTGGCTAGGGCAGGCCATCCGTACTGCTGTAGCCGGGCCAGGATTAAACGCCCAAATCAGTCGTTCTCCTGAAGCCAGGCCCAAGCCAGCCCCGTGCTCCTTTCTCGTCACCGCCATGCCCCTCACCTACCGGCTACTGGACGCGAAGGAGGACAACACGCGGCGGTGGAGGTCCCTGCTCATCCTCCCCTGCTCGTAGAGCGGTCCACAAGCATGGCGACCCGCGGCCTTCTTCATGCCGTTGGTGACCTCCACCTCCCTGTGCTGCGCGGTGGCATGCCTGTTCGCTGCCACGCAGCGGGGCACGACCAAGGAGGCTGCCATGGAGGGCGTGCTCGTGCATGGCGAGGGGAAGGCCGACGTCGGGGTTGCTGCAGGTGAATGATGATGCCGAGATGGCCGCCCTCGCATCCGCCTTACCCACCAGCTTCCTCGACCACCTCGCCTCCGCGCCGCAGCTGCCGGAAGAAACAACAGCAGTAGCCATCCGGGTAATGGCCGTCCTTGTCGCCTCCTCCACAGCCTCCCTTCGCCTGCGGCCACCGACGCACCTGTTCGAAGATTTGAGCTGAGGCCGTAGCTGTCCACGGAGATTGAAGGTGCAAGCAGTCCAGCACCGCGCTTGGAGCAAAGGGCGGGGTCACCGCGGAGGTCGACAAAGCCTTCCTTGGTGTACTCCCCTCCCCCTCCCTCGCTGTTCTCCATGGCTGAATGCAGCAGTGGGCTCAAGGCCAGAGGCCAATGGCGACGGTGATGCACCACACATGTTTGATGGATTGCTTCAAACGGGGTAACTTACCTCTAAAAAGGAGGTGATTCTATTCAAGCAAAACTAGCTAACCAAACACACCAAAACTTAACCGGGCAAGCAATCACTCCAACCAAACAAGTGACGGTTGGCTTGTTCTAACCTGGCTAAGTCTAGTCTGGCTCAGAAAGCTAGCCAGGCTAGGAATTAAACACGAACCAAACATATCCTATATTTGTGTTCACGTTAGCCAACTTATTAGAAAATTTGTTCGTCCTCTTAATTTGGGGGCACTTTTTCATTCTTGGCCAACTTTTTAGCCAGCGTCAAGCTCTCAGAACTAAAACATAATACCACATACTTATAGATGGGCAACGGGCCGGCCCGGCCCGGCATGAGGCCGTGCCAGGCATGGCCTAAAGGGGGTCGGGCCGGCACGGCACGCCGTACCGCCCGGGCCATGCCGAGCCGGTCGTCGTGCCTGACTGACGGCCCAGGCACGGCCTGCTGGGCCAATTTTTGGGCTAGTCTGGCCCGATAAGCACGGCTTGCCAAGGAGCTCGAGCCAGCCCGAGGCTTGCTTCCGCTAGGGAAGAGAGGAGGACAGTGGTGCTTGAGGTCATGGAGGAAGCCAGGCCGCTGGCCGCGTAGGCAATGGAGAGGCATGGGATCGAGAGGGCCGTGGCCGTCGATGGCGGCGGACACACTGGAGTTGGCGCTCCCACATCCGGAGGCGGAGGAGACATCGGAGCCGGTGGTGCGCCCGCGTCCTGCGTCCGTAGCCAGGCGCGGAGGTGGCGGGCTGGCGGCGTCAGGAGAGAGAGGGGGGGGCGTGAGTGCATCGCTACGACGCTGCCTCGCGTGGCTCACAAGTAGAGAGTGCGGCGCGGGGAGGGGTGGAATGGGAAAAGGAAGTTAGGGTTAGGGGGAAGGAGGCTGGTAGGCTCTTAGGAGGCCAGGGTGGTCACCGGGCTGCCACCAGGCCTCTCACCAAATTGCGGGCCGTGCTGAGCCAGCCCGTGTGCCTAGCCCTGTGTACCGGGTTGTGCCAGCCCGGACCCGCTCGCCACCAGGCCGGGCCATGTTCATGTCGGGCAAAAAATGTGGGCTTCGTGCTGGGCTGTCGTGCCACAAGCTGCATGCCCATATGTGCAGAGACTTCACCATAGTACAAGAACAAATAACTGAAATTTTACAGGAAATAGGTCCATCCTAACTTGAACCCGTTCACTGTCTCCATTTTCATTAAAGGTACTCTGAACAAGAAAACCAAAATGGCATTATAACTGCCAAATCCATTTTCTCCACTACGAAAAAAGGGAGCTCACTCAGACAAGAGACAAAACTTTCTACCCTGTTCTCGGTCTCGGATTTGGCAGCTCGGTCGCCGCTGCTTGGCTCACTGCCGGTGCTGACGGGCCATCACCAAAAGGTTCGCGGACGCTGGGCTGCCGAGCCAGGCCTTGTCGTGGTCGTGGAGACTGGAAGAGATTAGTTACGTGGGCCTTGGGCCGTTTCTTGTGTGGATCTCTTTCCATAGCCACTCACCACTTGATTTCAAACATCAACCACATAAACATATACGTGCTTATTAAATTAAAAAAAAGGTTGTGGTTCAATTTCAGAATACGATCACGCTCCACCCAGTTCATCTCGAATAATGTTGGGGAAACATGTGTATGCATGGTGCAATGCAGTAAGTTTTGAACCAGGCATTGATTTCAGTTGTGCACAATATATAAATAGGTTCGATCTAATGACTAGTTTCAATTTCCAAACAACCACAAATTATGACAACCCAAATTCAAACAACCATTGGATTTGCACTATCCCACCGTGGCATTGATCAACGGTGTGTTGGAAGTTGCTCGCCTCGGAGGAATGTGTTGATCAGCAGCAATGCTTCAGCAGGCTTGTTGAGGGGCACCATGTGGCCTGCACCCTGACCGTCACCATGCTCATCCCATAGTACTCCACAAACCTGCCAGCAACCTGCATTCCATATTTTGCCCCACATTTCAGCATCATTTGTTCCTGATATGTTCAGTGCAAAAGATGTCCAGATAAGCTGCTGGCTCAGAATAAGACCTGTTTGTCAAGGTACCAGGGTTGCCATTGGGTCTTGATTGGCAGCCCGAGCCCTTCGACGCAGTATCTGGAGCCGATCACCGGGACCTTACCATCTGCATCACCGCTGCATCGACGAATAATAGGATGCGTTTCAGAGAGAATGATTAGTGGGCGTTAAGAATTCAATTGAGCATACACTTAGCTTGTTGTGAGATTTCACAGAAGGTTCACTTGAAAAGAACCAGACCTGTAGAGCCAAACTCTCAGTCCTGCTTTGATGAGCTTAGAGAATATGGGTAGGACCGAGGATACCGTGAAATTGTAGGAGTTCAGGATGGGATTGCTACACAAGAGATGGATGAGTTCAGTTCCTTCAGTTTAGTTCTACAAGAATGCAGTGACTTGTACTTTTCTATACATCCAGGTGAACAACTGAGGCCATCCACCTGCAGATATGCCATTTTCCCACATTCGCATGAAACGCTTTCTGCACTTCCTGCTTGTTGAAGTAGTCCTCGGCATGGGATGAGTAGCACGGATCATAGCCAGAGGAAATGTGTTTGCTTCTCTTGAACTGCATGCTCATGGTATGCTGAAGATGAGCATCATTTTGAGAGTGATCATTGGCCTAGCTAAACTATCCGCATTGATGCAAGGATACCTTACCTGATCATTGACGAAGATTCCATGATTTGTAGATGATGCTGAACTCTGATTTAGAAGGCATTTGGGTGCATAGATGTTATATGGGTCGATCTCTTGGTACTGACTATCGATGAAGTTCATGGCCGCGTTGCAATCATCAGACAGCATACTCAGCTAGCTCTTTCGAATCATAGGAATCGTTAGTGACAGGATTGCCAACCTGCAATAAGTTCATTATGATTGTGCCTGAAAGAATTGATTTCTTATATGTAAAACATGAATCTAACTCTTGTTTCCATTCTTTCATGGTTCATGTGTCCACTGTAAATTTTGGGGAAAAAAGTCAAATCCACATTGGAAATCGATTCAGACCACCAGAATGAGTCCTATTTGCATGCTCTGTATTTGTATCCATGAAATAACTTATTTAAAAGGGAAATTCTCGCATCGTAAAATCTATTCAAATCCTTACAATGAACCCCTTGAGGTTTATATATGCTTTGCCCTTCTTGTCCTTGTTCCTCTCATAAACAAGTTCAGCATGTTGTGGCACATAATGACCTGCAGCATAGGGTATTATTTCTCCTTACATATACTTCCTCCGTACTTAAAAAATAAAGTTGTTTTGGACAAGACTTGGGTTAAACATTGAGAATATAAATCATGAATAACTTTTAAGTTGTTGAGTTTGGAAATGTGAAAGCCATATAAATAGATTTTTTTGAAAAAATACTTTCATAAAAATATACATATATCACTTTTTGATAAATATTTTTATAAAAACAAGGAGTCAAAGTAATACTTTGAAGATCGTGTCGCTGTCCAAAACAACTTTATTTTTTTAGCATGGAGGGAGTAGCTTTCAACTAACATACTAGTTCTTCGCCCATTTTTTTAATGACATATGTTCGCAGATCCAATGGAACATTAAAAAACAAAAACTAAACAACATGCACATACGCAGAAATGAATTTTTTTTGTTGGTTTCAAGAAAAATAGGCAAACTAACTCAGTAAGGGGCCCATTTGTGTTCACACGTTCAGAAATCCAAGAAAAATACATTTTAACTCAGATTTCCTTCTCTGTTCCGAAAAATTTATTGCACGTCTCGAAAACAAGCGGAAAAATGACGCCTTGGTTCTTTCAAACTGCTGCTTTCTGATTCGACACTTTATCCTTTTTGCATTCACTACACCCTAGATAGATACGGACATCACTGTTGATTCAAAAATCTTTTTCACTGTCGGATTTTGAAACGATAGTGGCATACCGACAGTAATGGAGGTTGACATCACTATCGGTTCTTAAAAATCGACATCTACAGGCAACGGTGTTAGTTCCTGGGTTCACCCGACAGTATCCAGTTAAATAACACTGCCGGTTTGTAGTCCCAACTGACAGTGAAGATTGCATCAAGAGTGTCGGATCTTGGCTCAAGCCAACAGTGTTGAGCAAGCCTACACTGTCGGTTCATGACTCAAACCGGCAGTGTTGTCGTAACCATCACTGTCGATTCATGGCTCAAACCGGCAGTGTTGAGCAAGCCAACACTGTCGGTTTGTTGCTAACCGACAGTGATGGTTATGATAACAATACCGGTTTGTTGCTAACCGACAGTGATGGTTACGACAACGCTGTCGGTTTGTTGCTAACCGGCAGTGAGGGTCCGTTCACATTTTATTATTTTATAATTTATTTTAATTTATATTTTTTCGTGGAATCGGGTTTCGTTTTATATACGCTACGTAGACGACATGTCCATCAATATTAAACATTACAAAAATTACGGTTACAATTCAAATGTTCTTATCCAGATCTCGATCCCTCAAATAAAAAAGAAATGTTCTCGGACTTCACAGATTGTGCAATGTTTCTCGGACTTCTTACAATAATCTGGCGAGCTGCTCTGGGCCATACTAGTCATTGTACTTCACGGATTGTGCAATGAAAAATACTCTATCTTTTTCCAATACCTCGGCTAAGTTGAATTTTGTCAGCTCCTATTGTAGTGCGACGATCTCCATGTCTAACAGCCTTTCGTGGTTATATTTCTTGCGTTGTCATTCAAAAAAGATGATATCCAAAGAGGAACAATAAATCATTTTATTGAATTATTAACAGACATAAATAAAATGGGGATTATACACACCAACTTATCGACTTCTTTCGATTTCCCGCTGATGTAGCGAAGCATTACCCACATTACATAAAACCCGCATTCATTGTTTCCCGCCGACTATGATAGGTATTTCCCCTCTATTTTGACAACCTTGAATGGGACCTACGTCCCACTGATATGTCTTCTTCGAACACTGAGCAACATTAAAGGGAGAAACATTAGAAAGCGGTATGTGTGATTAGAAAATAATATGTTATTAGGATTGTTTACTAATTCAGCACTGCCACCAGTACATCTAGATGATGAAATGGTTTTTTCTTCGAGTCCCACACTTCAATCAGATTTTTAGCAAGATTGACACAAATGAAGACGAAATGGTTGCTACAATCACAAAATCCTAATTATCGAATAATCTTAACAAAAAAGAAGCATAAAATTAAAAGTCGAGAACACATACTCGCAGTTGTAGGCTAGAAGTATGTGGGTTTTGTTCTTTATCGTGAATTCGTCGAAAACAGCAATCAATCTCTGTTTCAGGTCTTCCACGTCACATCCATGGAGGTCTAGACATGTCCTCTTATTGACTCGCAAGGGGTCCAAGAAGCTTATGTAATCCCATTTGCTTTTTAGAATGCAAAATTTTGCTATACACCTACATAAAATCATGGAAAGTGCTCAAAAGTTAACAATTTATGTCTCGAGAGAGTAGTTAATTGTAATATCGTGCGTGTATGGTACTTACATAGTCCACAGCGTCAACATTTGAACATCGAGAGAGCGTTTCTGGTATAGCTGGAACAAGCACTCCCACTCGACATCAAACTTCTCTTCTTCAGGATAATGAAAAACATGTGGCGAATGGATAATAACCTCAAAACCAAAGTCGTCCGTCTTTGTTGCTTGAGCCATGTAATATTCATGTAACTGGCACATATATGTTGTCAGATTTTTATACTCATGATCAGAAACCAAAAGATTGCCCCTTTCATACTTCATTGCCGGTGTTCCCGTCCCTTGTACATCATAATAGATGTCCGCAACCTCTTCCATGGTTAATCCTGGGTTGTCTTCGATGTACTTCTGTATGTTCCTTAAATCTTTATTGTGTATTTCTTCGTCTCTTGTTGTAGCGTATTTGTTCTATGTTTGCCTTTCGAATTCGGACTTCAACAAATACGAAGGCAGTGAGGCACAGAGATTGAAAAAACTAACACAATCTTCCTTTGAGATGTGTGTTGTAAATTTTTCTTTCATCAAGGTGGTAACGCTGCCACTGAATGACCTTTTTCTTTTTTGTTAGTCCACTTTAGGAGCATTAGCGATCGAATCCAAGGACCTTTTCTGCGACTGCGAGGATGTCCTTGATCTTGTTTTGGGCTGAGGTGGAGGAGGAGGAGGATGACGACGAGAATTCTATTTTCCCGACGCTGATGAAGATGGAGGAGGAGGAGGAGGAGTCTCTTTTCTCGGGGCTGATGAAGATGGAGTCGGATGAGGAGGAATAGAAGAAGACCTCTGTCTTCTCAGGGGTGATGGCTCCGGATGAGGAGGGGAGTGATCTCTGTTGGGAGATGGTGAGTGATCATCGTGGGTGGGCGAAGACTCGTAGTCGTCCTCATCATCAGAGGACAATTGATGGTCAAGCTTAATGAAGCTCTTACGCTAGGCCACTTGAGAGCCCTTGTTTTGACCAAGTTTCGGCCTGTCTTCCACTATGGGGTACTCAATGGGCATCTTGTTATACTTCTTATCAAGTATTCTATCAATGGTGATGCGAGCGTACCCCTATGGAATTGGACAGCCATTAATTTTCCCGTCTCCCGCAGGCCAGGCCAGGCCAAGCACCACCTTATCCTTTGTCCATTCCTGACGGATGTACAACTTGACATTGACGAGTTCAGTGGTGCCGTCCACCGGATGAGGCACATTCGTCTCTTCTTCATCGAGCAGGGTCAATCCGCAGCTGCTGCGACCCGTAAACTATGGGCTAAAGGCAGAAGGATTAGGGTTTTGTGGTACTACTGAGCCCTTGGACAACAAAATTTGCTCGACTCGTGCTTCAACAGTCGCCTCAATCCGCGCTTCCATTCTATCTTCCATCTCTTTTAGTCACCTCAAATACTCTGCCTCCTGTTCCGCTCTACCCCTCGAGCGGCTTCGGTAAGTGTTAGATTCTTAGGGGAATGCTAGTTTCCAAGGAACAACACCGGTTCCTCTAGTGCGACCAGGGTGCTCCTTGGTTCTGAGGGCTTGGGTGAGCATGTCTTTCTCCCTATTAGAAGTGCGAGTCCATTGCCTCACCTCCTCAATTACCTGGGAGATCCTCTGGATGAGTTCACTCATGGGTTCATTTGTGGAGCTAAAGCTCCTATCCTCGGCATGCCGTACATTCCTCCCCATACAGTATATTACCGATCTAGGCTCCCAATCGGCGGTCTCAACCTGAATGCCTTCCTCAGCAAGGTGATCCATTTTTTGAAGTTTTGCTTCAAAAGATGGCATCTTTTTGGCGTAGCCACAAGAGCCGAGATGATGAGGATTCGTCGCTTTCTGCGAGTTCTCCTTATTCTTCCTGCTCAGTTCTAAGTACTCCTCAGATAACCTGTATTCCTTGAAATCCTGCCAGAAGTCCTTCTGCTTGTTAAACTATCCACCATCAAAATCTGGCTCTTTATTTTGGAGGATAAAATTCTTGTACAATGTCCCCTTGAAATTCTTGAAGCATGTCCCCATAATTTCTTTTGATTTTTTCTTGACTAACTCCCTATCATACTCCCATAGGAAAGTGAAATACTCTGGGATCTTGACATCCTATATGTAATCCTTCTCACTTTTGGGAACCCTCCACGGGTCATCTTTCCCAATCCACTTCCTATACCTAATTGGGATGAAGTCCCTAACAAGTAACCCGAGGATAGTCTTGTATTTGGTCAAAGCTATAGGCGGTGAGAGTGGATCCCTAAATTCATTGAACTCAGTATTGTGCTAGTGTGCATTCCTACCAACAGGAACCTTTGACACGCCTCGCTTGGATCTGGCCTTCCTGCTACCCGAACCCTCTAGCTCCTCGGCCGGCGGAGGCTCCTACTAGAGACACCAAGTAAGCTATGACCCTCTCAATTGATCAGCGTGTGTGGCTACATAGTCACATGATACCAAAGTTACCTGGCCATCTTGGTCATTTTGACCTAGATCGAGCAGGCCGGACAAGGTCCATGGCTGCTCATTCTCACCGTCCTGATTGACACCGTCACTGTTTGTCGGATCATGCGGCTCTTCCATCCCAGCGATATCAGCAGCTTCTTGTTGCCGATCTGTTCTTCCGCGATGGGGTAACAGGCAACGATGAGTCATGGCTATGACACGATCATGGTTAGTTTTGGATGCGGACAACTACTAATAGCATATGTTCATATATATACATATATATTTATATAATATGTTTAATGCAAAGTCTAATAATAAGTCCACATACAACAAAGTTAAATAATAGCATATGTTCACCTAGAACAAATTCATTGTTTGATTGACCGCATACAACAAAGTCCACCTACCGTTCTATGAAACTAAGCCTACATCAACTTCCAAATAAGAAAAGCAATGACCATAGCCATAAATAAAAGCATGACATCTTTCCAAGGCCAAGGAGCAATTCTCCTAATCTTCACATCTCTGGCGGGTGGCTTCTCTTCAATCTCTATTGTCAGCGGATGGCCATGGTTTGCATTCATTGGACCATAGTAGGCCGGTTGCCCATGGTTTGCAAGGTAGGCTGGATGACTATAGTAGGCCCTCAAAGCTTCAGCTTCTGTGTTGTACTTTTTGTGCAAATTACCAGGGTAGCGATTGACTTGAGCATAGCAATCTTCCTAGGTTTGATAAATCCCAGGCATGTAACCAACATGCACTACATACCATGCCATGGTTGCCTATACATTTAAGTAAATGAGACATGTGGTAAGTGGTAATAGTAACTCACTGAACTAGAGAAGCTTAAGAGTAAGAACATTGTTTGGCAATACATTGTCAGTATTGCTCATGTGCAAGTTGAATAACCAAATTCTTCATTGCTCCCAATAGTCATGTTATACCGATTGGTTTATGAATTTTGGAGGAAGCTAAAATTGACTTATATAGTCATATCTTAATAAAATCTACTTATTTAGGTGTCACCTATCTATGTCATGTTTTACATTGCCATTAGTATATAAAAAACCTCTCATTGATGCATTGGTAATCCACACACTGTTATATCGAAATCTACATGAAACATGAGGCTATGGATACCACTGCTCTAATGAACAATATTTGTAGGTATGTCAATGTGGCTTTTGCTGTAAAAGGATTGATGAACAAATAATAGAAAACCACATCTTCTAGGAAATTAAAAAATCAACTAGATGCATTTTTGGGATGCTGGTGCATGTCTGTGCCATTAAAATATATCATTTCTTCTCCTGACTGATAGAGAGGCGAGAGCACACAAATTTGTACTTGAACATCAAATACGTAGCTACAGTGTTTGTATCAAGATCACACAATACATCATCATCAGTAATCATCTAAAATCTGCTAGAAAAGACTATCTTAGTAAGGATGCTAGAAAGCTCATAAAACCAGCAAATGCTCTTCGAAGTCACAAGGTAGTTCTTTATTTTTCGTTCTAGACATTTAAAAATTAGATGCCTAGGATTCTTGCCTGAACAAACAAACATACCCTAACAGCATCATCAATGTGGGCATACACTATCAACTATCTTAAAAACTATAATACACATAGGAGTGGATGTATTAGAACTAACTCTTCCTAACACAGTGTATATTTGTCACTTTCTTCTTGTCCCAACCACTCCATGTTATGCCATCTTGTGACTCAGTCACTTTACTCATCCCGTGCTCTATCTAGCAATCCATGAAGCCACCGAGGTCCCTGTTTTTTTCCTTTACCTGGCATCTGAGCCTAAGTGGTCTAAGGAGACCACTAATACTTGCGGAAGATGGAGTTGAGATGACCATGATTATATGTGTGATGTCGGTGATACAAAAATATCAGCAATGTTACTAACCATAGGTGGTGGAAGGTAGGAACCAGGAGGGAGAAGCGCTACTATGAGGCGCTAACACCATGGGGCATTTCATCAAACACACAGTGGGCAGTGAGCCACGCACTCACTGTGGGGGAGGGAAAGCAGCTGTCCACGCGCTCCTGAAGGCCTCAGCGGTGGGAGTGCTCCTGAACGCACTCACCAGGAAGGAGGAGGGGCACGAACGGCGTGGTGCTCCGGCTTAGGGCGGTGGATGGCGTGGGGCGGTGCTCCGATGGCATGGGGGGAGGGGTTGGTGCGGGGTTGAAATGAATTTGGATAATTTCAACCTGTGCCTCTTTTATACCAGTATCTCATCACTACCGGTTGTAAGTCGAAACCGACAGTGATGGGGGTACATCACTGCTGGGTAACTCCCCAAACCGACAGTGATGGGTGCACATCACTGCCGGGTCATTCTCCAAACTGGCAGTGATGTGGTTTAGCAGTTAGGTCTTAAGTATTATAACTTTTTGTTTTGTTTTGAACTCCTCCGACTATCTCAATGGTTAAGACCCTTCAACCAAGCCCCCAAGACCCATGTTTGGTCCTAGGTGGCCCAATTTTTTTTTGTTTTTTATAAATTATTAATTTACTTAGGAAAATAGCTCATCACTGTCGGTTTTGATTGTAAACCGATAGTGATGGGGTACATCACTGCTGGGTCATTCCCCAAACCGGCAGTGATGTGGTGTAGCAGTTAGGTGTTAAGTTAGGTGTTAAGTAGGATAACTTTTTGTTTTGTTTCGAACTCCTCCTATAGGCACAGTGGTTAACACCCCTCAACTTAGCCCCCGAGACCCGTGTTCGAGTCCCAGACGGCCCAAATTTTTTGTTCTATTTTATAATTTATTAAGCAGCATCAAGGTCAAAACGAAAATGTAAATAACCCTAAGCACACATCCTATACTAGCGCAGCGGTTAAGTCTCTAAACTCTACAGCCCGAGACCCAAGCTTGAACCCGAGGGCAGGCACAAATTTTTTTATTTTTTTAAATACCACTGCCGATTTTTAAAATAAATTGACAGTGATAACCAGTATCACTGTTGGTTTATTCTCATCAATGCCGGTTTTTTAAATCGACAGTGATGTTTATATATATTAAAAAATTTCTTTTATATACTAAATAAATAGAAGCATATGTATTCCTATGTCGAAATGGCTTGAAATTTTTTTGGCAAGCTTGTACACCCAAATTAAGACCCCACACAGGATCTTAGGTTTTTCTAATAAAATTTTTTATTTATTATATTTTTCTATGTGCTGAATGAGACAAAAGAGGGTGAATTTTATCTTGGACCCAATAGATTTTGTCATCCACCTCCACAAAATTATTATCCCTAGGGCACATTAGATCTTGTGTAAATGTTTAGCATCATTCTGGATCTTTTTATGGGTAGACTCAGTTCAACCTATAATTAAATGGTCTTGTCGTGCGAAAATTCAATTAAACCTCAGAAAGTAGCAAATCATCTCCGAAAAATCCTAAACTTGGTGTTTTCTTCACACGTGGCACGTGCAAGCCTAAGAAAAAGTTTAAAACCAATACTACACCAGAATGCGTATGAACCAAATAAACCTTGATAAACTATGTGTATAGTCATGGTTCGATGAAATGTCACATGTACCTCTATGAAGCATGTATACTCCGCCTATGTCGAAATGAACTAAAAATTTTTTGGCAAGCATGTACACCCAAATTAAGACCCCACACAGGATCTAAGGTTTTTCTGATAAGTTTTTTTATTTATTATATTTTTCTATGTGCCAAATGAGACAAAAGAAGGTGAATTTCATCTTGGACCCATTAGATTTTTTCATCCACCTCCACAAAATTCTTATCCCTAGGGCACATTAGAGCCTGTGTAAAAGTTTGGCACCATTCTGGATCTTTTTGTGGATAGACTCAGTTCAACCTATAATTAAATGGTCTCGTCGTGCGGAAATTCAATTAAACCTCAGAAAGTAGCAAACCATCTCCGGAAAATCTCAAACTTGGTGTTTCCTTCACATGTGGCACGTGCAAGCCTAAGAAAAAGTTCGAGACCAATACGACACCGGAATGCCTATGAACCACAGAAACCTTGATAACCTATGTGTATAGTCATGGTTCGATGAAAAGGCACATGTACCTCTGTGAAGCATGTATACTCCGCCTATGTCGAAATAGCTTGAATTTTTTTAGCAAGCATGTACACCCAAATTAAGACCCCACACAGGATCTGAGGTTTTTCTAATCAATTTTTTTATTTATTATATTTTTTTCTCGATGCCGAATGAGACAAAAGAGGGTGAATTTTATCTTGGACCCAATAGATTTTGTCATCCACCTCCACAAACTTCTTATCCCTAGGGCACATTAGAGCCTGTGTAAAAGTTTAGCATTATTCCAGATCTTTTCGTGGGTAGACTCGGTTCAACCTATAATTAAACGGTGTCGTCGCACGGAAATTCAATTAAACCTCAGAAAGTAGAAAACCATCCCCGAAAAATCCCAAACTAGGTGTTTCCTTCACATGTGGCACGAGAAAGCCTAAGAAAAAGTTTAAGACGAATACGACACCAGAATGTATATTTCTAGTTGCCCAATAAATGTTACACGAATTACATGCATGACAATAATTAAACACATAAAGCAGTACAAATTAAAATTAGAACCCAATTAAACTATAACATTGAAAACAACTTAATAAACATTAATTACTATTGGAATCACTGACGGGTTCGATCGGGCCACGCACACTAACATGCCTCTGTAGCCATATATGGTAATTGATGTCACGGATTATGTATCCGCTTATATCGATGAAGTCCAATGCCCGTATGAGTGCACTCTCTCATATCTCACAATACCAAAAGAATGGTCGGCAATAGATGTAACCTACTGAACGACCACTACCCTAGTTAGTAATCCTTATGCAGTACTGACATCCTTCTACAGTGAGCTGGCCGAGGTTACCATTGCAAAAGTCCCAATCGTACCCGAGTTGCTCCGTAGCTTGGTCTAGAATGGTCCACAAGCCACATGTAGCATAGGTAAGATCCTGGAGCGCAATCTGCATGCGGAGAAAAAGAAAAAAAATTAGAGAATGTTATTACAATAATAAACAACAAATAACTATGACTTAGGTATAAGTGACCGTTTTATGACACCGCACGGTTGTAGCTCACAAACCATTCGCTTGCTTGCGGGACGAGGATATCACCAGCATTCAAAGCAAGTGACTTGAAGTGCGAGAAA
The DNA here is from genome assembly GCF_019320115.1 of Miscanthus floridulus. Classification (NCBI taxonomy): domain Eukaryota; kingdom Viridiplantae; phylum Streptophyta; class Magnoliopsida; order Poales; family Poaceae; genus Miscanthus; species Miscanthus floridulus. Next base: position 31,786,252 of record NC_089595.1, read on the forward strand.
TCAGGCACATCATAGCAAACACGTCAAAGTGCCTCTAAACAGATGCGCACGGCACTGAATTAGGCGCTTATCACATCCGGACTCTGTCTTCCCATGTTGTGGATATGGTTCTGATGATTTGCACCCCTCAAAGGGATGGAAAAACTGAGTTCACACGTCCATAGCTGACCACTTGCATTAGATGTCGTGTTCTCGACGATGTCCGAGATAAAGAACCAGCTAAGTGCTGTTCGCAGCCAATCTATTGGGGATATAGTCTGCAATATATATGTATGCAACAATGATATTAAACTAATTACACTTATTTGTTAGCATAAAAAACAAAAGATGTTGGAAAATATTTCATACAATAGCTGGAACAGGGAACTGTGGAATGGCCATATTAGGAGCGAATGGCTCATCGCTAGGGTGGAAACCTGGTTCTTGTGGTAGGGGAGGTCCGTTGTTCATACCACCTGATCGATAAAATGCAAAAAAATATGAACATAAAATATATGCACAAAAAAGTCTTCCAAGTAAAATGTGGTAACATAATTAAATATAGATCGAATGCAGGGAATAAGAATATATATAAATGTAGAATGCAAAGAAACATGAATATAAATATAGATCAAATGAATATAGATAGAATATTGGAGAAGACAACATATCAATACCATTGAAAAATGCAGGAGCCATGACCAAATCACGTAGAGAGAGTGGATTTCTTGAGAAGTGAGAGTGAAACGTGAGAAATGAGACTGTGAGAGTTCATGGGTGGGTGGGATCGATGTATGTGGGCGGCGGTTTGTTTTATAAAGGGGGCATGGACATCACTGCCGTTTGTAAGTAGAACCGACAGTGAAAGTTAATATCACTGTCGGTTTGTAAGTAGAACCGACAGTGAAGGTGCATATATGTAAAGAATATATTTATTTAGATAGTACAGTGAAAAAGTTTTAACAACAATGATATATTTATTTAGATAGTAATGAAATACATCAAAAAATAACAAAAAATATTAAAACTAAATTACATATACGATAACAAAGACCTTACACTAAAATTCCATATGCGATAACAAAGACCTATTTGCGTACAGGTCAATGTTACAATCAATGTATATCAACACATTATAATGTAACCACCTCAGTAGCATTCTTCTAGCACCAACTAGGGTCAAACAGCAGCACCAAGGTGGTCTACGAGCTATACCGGTTGGAGATGACAAGGTGGCATCGATGAATCTGCCTTGTCTATACATGGCCTTTTTCTAGATGCGCACCGCAGCGGATGGCTCTGTGAACCTCGTGGCATCTCCAATCTTCGGTGTTGCTTTATCTTCAGTAGCATTCTTCTAGTACCTCTTGTGTGCACCATTTTGGTGGACTATGACGCATAACGATATCTATGATTTGTTGTGAGAGGAAAACATTATATCATGGCTGATAAGGTCTGGCTGAAACCAACATGCATGAAGAGGCTAGCTCCTGGCCGAGGGTCATTTTATAGGGGCTAGCAGTCATGATACATTTTTGTTTCTGAACTAAAGTTGTCGGGGTAGTTGGAAGCAGTGTTCCTACTGTTGTGGTCAGTGGGAGCACTGTTGGCATGTGAGGAGCATCTACACATCACATCACTGCCGGTTCATTCCCCAAACCGGCAGTGATGTGGTGTACCAGTTAGGTGTTAAGTAGGATAACTTTTCATTTTGTTTCAAACTCCTCCTATTGGCGCAACGGTTAAGATCCCACAACTTAGCCCCCGAGAGCCGTGTTCGAGTCCTAGGCGACAAATTTTTTTGTTCTATTTAATAAATTATTAATTTACTTCGGAAATAACTCATCACTGCCGGTTTTGATTGTAAACCAACAGTGATGGGGTACATCACTACCAGGCCATTCTCCAAACCGGAAGTGATGTGGTGTAGCAGTTAGGTGTTAAGTAGGATAACTTTTAGATTTCTTTCGAACTCCTCCTACTGGCGCAACGGTTAAGACCCCTCAACTTAGCCCCCGAGACCCGTGTTCGAGTCCCAGGCGGCCTAATTTTTTTGTTCTATTTTATAATTTATTAAATGAATTTTCTCTATGCACCTTTTTTCTCTGTGGCCTTCTTAGCATTCCTCTTCATCTCGGCCTGGTCTGGAGACTGTAATAGTACACGCATCATGTAAATGGATCACTCAACAGTCAACACACAAGCCATAGGCATTTCCATTCACATCTCTAGGAGCACATACATCAATGGTCAATGAAGGTTGGAGGAGTACTACACCTTTGCTCAATGCCAACTATGGGCTGGGCTCCTTCGAGTATTGCGAGCAGGGACTACAAACTGGTTAGGGACCAGTGGCGTCGAGGAGCTGTGGATCCCTCACTACTAGTAGTAGCTCGATAGAGAATGGCCGCCCCAATGTCCTTCTATCGAAAGTCTAGACATATATATTTATATTTATATTTATATTTAGCTGGTGTTTAAATTCAGAGAGTAAAGTTTAGAAATGTTATGTCCGATGTCTAATCGAGTGTTTGAATAGTAATAAGGTTAGTCTCAATGGTAGTTTTAAATAACTTTCATTCTCATTAATTGCTATGATACGTCGGCATATTTGCTGAGTTAGCAGAGTATTAACGAGGAGGAGAGGGGAGATGAGAGTTTCATCAGGATCAAACATCCTTCACGGTTATGTGCATAATGATTACAAAGTTAACAATAATCTAACTATCTTTACGTGCATCAACAATGAGGTCCTCATTGTTATCAAGCCATACGTAAGTAGGTTCGTCACCCTCTTGAAGGATAGGTAGGGGTATGTTCATCCTGAATGGAGGCATTTCCTGATAGCCCCTGTAGTCTTCTTCGTCCGTCACTCCATCGACACCGACAATCTTCCTTTTGCCTTCTAGGACTACTTTTAGCCTTCCTTTTGTCTTGTTGTCCCTTGCATAGAAGACTTGCATAACATCTCTTGCAAGGATGAAGGGGTCGTCTCTGTATGCGGTCTTAGTGAGATCAACGGTAGTGAACCCTTTGCTGTCAGTGTTGATTTCCTCAAGCCGGACCCACTGGCAGCGAAAAAGAGCTGCCTTCAATGGTCTGTAGGCTAGCTCCCATATCTCCTCTATGAAACCATAGTATGTCGCCTGCATGTTGCCGTTTTCGTCATGAGCATCAAAATGAACACCAACTTTATTCCAAGCAAGCGATGTCGCAACCAGTTGACAAATTCCTCCTTATGTTTTTTATCCAGCCAAGCCTGTGACCTGCTTAGATACAGAGTTTGCAGGGACTGCCTATGCTCGTCAATGTATGGCATCACACCCTCGGCTTGCTAGAGAATAGCGAACTGGGCTTGTCTGAAAGAAACAGGGTCATCTACTATAACAGATTTCTCCCCAATCGTTCCTTTGCCACGTAGTATTCCCTCGTGACGAGATTCTAGAACTCTGACCCTTTTGATGTCCAGATAATATGTGCAGAACTCAATGGCCTCCTCCGTTGATCATCCTTCAACCATGCCCCCTTCTAGCCTGAATCTGTTCCTAACATACCTCCTGAAAACTTTTATCAATCTTTCAAAAGGGAACATCTGATGCAGGTACATTGGGCCAAGGGCTCTAATTTGGTCAACAAGATGAATGAGCAGATGCAATGAGATATCAAAGTAAGTCGGCGGGAAATGCATCTCAAGCCTAATGAGAGTTTCAGCTATGTCCCGTTGTAGCTGCTCTAGCGTGGACACATCAATGACCTTTTTTGAGATCACGTTGAAGAACGAGCAAAGCTTTATGATTGGGGCATGGACCTTTGGGGGGAGGATACCACGCAGGGCAACATGAAGCAGTTGAGTCATAATGACATGATAGTCATGGGCCTTCATAGGGCCATAGTTGAACTTGAGTTCTCTCATGTTCACTAGCCTCTTTGGGTTCGCATAGTAGCCGTCAGGACTTTGAGTTCATTGAAGAAAGAAATAAGCGCATGCTTTTCTTCCTTCTTTAATGTCCATGACGCAACCAGAAGTTTGAACTGGCCATTCTCTAGCTCCATGGGATGCAGCTCCTTTCTGATTCTCAAGTGTTGCATGTTCAGGCATGTGGCTAGTGAATCCTTCGATGTCCCCCCGGTGTCCATCAAGGTGTTAAGAGTGTTAGCGCACACGCTTTTAGTGATGTGCATAGGATCAAGACAGTGGCGTACACTCAGAAATAGCCTATAAGGTAGTTTTTAGAAAACTAATTTTTTCTTTCAAATGCTCCCATCAGGCGCTGCTACTACATTGTCCCCCTTCTCAAGGACAACCTCCAGTTTGTTGAGTTCTCGAAGTATCGTAGGCCTGTCTCGATATTTTGGAGCAAAGCGCTTCTCAATAGTACCGTTGAAATCTTTTCTATTCCTACGGTAAGGGTGATCCTTAGATAGGAACCTACGGTGTTCCATATAAACTATCTTTGAGTTATTTGGTAGATTTACCACATCGGTGTCGTCCAAGCACTCGACACATCCAGTATAGCCTTTTGTCTTCTCTCTAGACAACAAACCTCGACCTGGCAGGTCGGTGATTGTAGCGATAAGTACTCCCTTGATCGTGATATGTTTCTTTTTGTACTCATCCCAAACATCCGGCACACCCTTTTCAAACATCTCCACTAGTTCATCGATCACTGGTTCCAGAAACACATCAATGTCATTCCCAAGTTGTCTTGGCCCTTGGATCAGTAGTGGCATCTGGATGTATGACCGCTTCATACAAACCCAAGGTGAAAGATTGTATATACAAAGCGTCACTGGCCAGGTGCTATGATTGCTTCTAACCTGGTCGAAAGGATTCATCCCATCTGTGCTCAAAGCAAACCAAAGGTGCCTTACCTCTTCACCGATGTCCTTATAGAACATAGTATTGATAGTCCTCCAGTCATGTCTATCGGTGGGTGCCTCATCATTGTATCTTTCTTACTCTCTTCACCATACCAGCGCAACAGCTTGGCTGACTTTGCACATGCAAACAGCCTATGCACCCGGGGAGCTATAGGGAAATACCAAACGACCTTTACGGAACCTCCTCTGGTCTTGGTACCCTCATCTGACGGCCCTTCCTTGTACCGTGGAGCTTCACACTTGGGGCACTCGTCCAAGTCTTTGTATTTTTCTCCACGGTACAATATGCAATCATTGGAACACGCGTGGATTTTTTCAACCTCGAGGTCGATGGAGTAGATCATTTACTTAGCCAAGTATGTCTTTTCTGGCAACTTGTTTTTTCTAGGAGCATTTTCCTTATTATATCTAACAACTGATCGAAGCCTTTATCGCTCAATCCGTTTGTTGATTTGAACTCTAACAGCATGATGTCGGCTTCTAGTTTGCTCATTAGACAATTTCTATACAATGGTGTTTTGCCATCTTGTCTCATTTTCTCTAGCTTTCTCAGCTGTCTTTCACTAAGACATCCGGTCTCTACATTACATAGCAGCTGAGAAATGCCATCGTTATCCTCGATGTCGTCAGCTAGCATGTTCTTAAACACATTATTAACTGTGGCCATAGGTTTTGTATTGACACTGGGTTCCTTGTCAGCATCGTGGATGGCTACGTCAGGCATGTCCACATCATCATCATTTTTCTACAGAACATTCACACCAACCTCACCATGCATAGTCCATATCGTATAGTTTGGCATGAACCCCCTAGTAATCAAGTGCGATCGTATAGACTCAATTTGACAAAAGTTCCTATGATTCTTGCAATCTTTGCATGGGCAGAAGACAGGGTTCCCATTCCCAGCATGGGCTTTGGCATTAGTGATAAACTGGCTGACGCCATGCATGTACCGCTTGTCCGTTCGGGACAGATGCATCCACTCTCGATCCATCTCTGCACAAAAAAATACTGAGATAGTAATTACAAAGAATTAATAAGAAATCGAGCTTCATGAACAACAATTGTAGCTCAAAAGTACCATTTTTGAAAAATATTATTGTACACTAATTATTAGAAAATTGAAATTGGTAGCCCTAGCCCTGTAAATTAAAAATCGTAGTAAAACAATTATTGCGCAATAATAAAGAACATATATTCTACTCTACTTCTAAGAACTAATTATAGCATCACATACTAACAATGATGATCTTGACCACCATGGAATAATTAGCTAGGAATTTAAATGTGTTCGTAGACACCAACCGTTTGGATGATGGATTCACCACAATTTGTGCCTTGCATAAATGTCCAATTAGAAAAGTGCTCTCTAGAATGGAAAAAGAACTAGAATGAGAATCAAGCAATGTAGCCATCAAAATGAAGCTAATTAAGCAACAAAATCAAAGGAGTGGATGTTTGTTACTAACCTTAAAGCAAAAAGATCAAGCCATTCTTCAAAATCCAAGCATTAGCTTCATAGTGAAGAGCAGCCGCAACAATGGAGAGAAGGGTCCAAACGCGCGTCTATGTTCTCGGGATAGAAGAGAGGAGGAATGAGAGGACGACTGCAGTCTTTTGTGTTGTAGGCTTATCACCGTCGGCTCTTGGCTAGAACTGACAGTGATAGAGCCCAATCACTGTCGGCTCTTGGCTTAAACCGGCAGTGATGAGTGGCCGCCAAAACACTACTGGTTCAAGCCACAAACCGGCAGTGATGTGGTCCTTCACTACCGGTTTTAGCCCAGCTCCAATTATTTTTTTCATTTTTCAAGCTCATAACCGGTAGTGAAGTTACATCACTGCCGGTAGGGATGAAAACGGATCGGATATGGACGGATATCACCGATATTACATTTGTTTTTATATTTCTGTCCGGATTCGGATTCGAATACGGATAGTGTCAACTATGTCGGATAGGATACGATTGGATATCGACATCATAAATATGCGATTTAAGTATTCGGATACGGATACGGTATCGGATGTTGGATATCCGGACTCGGATACGGACAGATCTCAACCCCTCTAAACGGATTCAGTTTCGAATACGGTCGGAAAATATCCGTACCGTTTTCATCCCTAACTGCCGGTTCTCACAAATCCGGCAGTGATGATGCCGGCAGTGATGTGCAAATCTGGCGTAGTGATTGCTAGTGTGATTTCCCTCTACCGTTGTTCCCCATCTAGCACGGGCCTTGTTGGGTACCCTTGTTGCACGTCCGGCGCACGGTATGCCACGCCCCTGAGTGCGTCTGCCTTAGGTGCATGAGTCAAGAGTTTGCAACCATAACCACCCATCTTTCATCTTCGTCCTATTTCCATAAATCAAGAAGGGAGTCTATGTCAAGCAGCCTCCTGAAGTCACCATCGAAGGGAAAGAAAACCTACTCGATCTAGGCTTGGCAAGGCGCTTGTATGAACTTCATTGAGCCCTGCATGTCTAGAACTTGAAGCTTGACAAGGCGTACTGTTCCATCTTTCAACTTCTGAAGGCAAGGTTCATACCCACCCCACGGTACGAATATTTTGGAATATGATTTATGCCAGCTTAATATCTTCAGTAGTTGTGCATAATGTCTGCCTTATAGTTCTTTCTTAGCCCTTGGTTCTTAATTGTAACCCTTTACTCAGGATGAGCAACATTCTAAGGTTGTGTGTGGGGGTGGCCTTCACGGTTAATTTTTTCGGCCAACCATTTCAAAGAATGGAGAAATTTGAGATAACTAGATTTTTTTTAGATCTACAAGTTCCATGTGTTCTATTATGTTTTGCAGGTATATATATATATATATATATATATATATATATATATATATATATATATATATATATATATATATATATATATATATATATATATGGAGAGTATATTCAGTAGCCAGCTACAAAAATAAGTTATTCTGTAGCCACCTCCATTTACGATAATTTTATATACTAATTTACAATAATGTCAATACATATTTATGATAGTTGGGTTACTATAACACATGGAGATATTTACCATAACGTTATAGTAAACCACTTAGTAAGAAGTTACTATAATCTTGTAAATTAACATAGTAATTATCGTAACTCAAAACGGTTACAGAATAAGTTACACCACAAGGGCAAAGGGTTTTTGTGGCGAAAATTTTCATCACAAAAGCTTATTTTTTCGCCACAAACCAACCTTTGTGGCGAATTTTTAAATCGCCACTAGTCGCCACAAATACTCGCCTCACAGATACTCTAGTGATGAATTTTTGTTCCCCACAAATGACCATACTCATTAGTGACAAATTGTACTGCCACTAGTAACAGGACCATTTGTGGCTCATTCGTTGTCACAAAAACATATGCATTAGTGGCAAAAAATGATGCCACTCATAATGTTTTTAGTGGTGATAATAGTTGCCACAACTATACAGAATCTATGGCAATATAATTGTCACAATTACCATTGTAAAAGTGACAAATTTTGTGGTCACTAAAGACTACATATTAGTGATAGAAGTTTCGCCATTACTTGAGTTTGTCGTGTCGATGCTTGTTCTCACTATTAAATTATAATTGTGTCTAATTGTTTACCACAATATGTATGGGAAAAAGTGGTAACTTGTTAACACAAATACTTTTCATTTGTGATGCAAACTAATCCTCACATGTAAACTACGGTGGCAAACCTTTGTCACAAAAAATTATCTTTCTGTGAGAACTAACAAGACAAAATGTATCAATAGTTTCATCACAAAAAAGCATAGCATTTGTAGAAAAATATTAGTCAGGACAAGTTTTGTCACAAGATAAGTTTCAATTGTGTGAAACACATTAGATGTTGTGGCGACCAAGTTATCATTATTATCCTTGTTGTAGTGACAAAAATAGCTCAACAAATGTACATTATAGCAATATGATTATTTCAAATCTGCACCAATAATATTTATTTCAATAATTCAAATTTGGCAATCAAGCATTACATAAAACTAAGAACACTCAAACCTCAAAATAACTCTCTTGACACTACTTTAAAGTCTCACAATAATTATTCAACTAAAGTGTTTAAACTCTAAGATGCTAGAGGCTACGAGGCACCAATGCGTACAATTAATGCAGCCATTTGATGATCAAGTTGTTCTCTCACTAGGCGAGCAACTTCTCCACTCTGTGCTTGACGCAAAGAACTCATCTCATCACGTTGGGATTGCTGCTCTTCTTGCAGTTGTGCATTTGTTTCGACCACCGTGGAAACTTGGCCTTCCAAAGCTTGTGCTCGTTGCTCAGCAGCCTCAGCACGTTGCTCAGCGGCATCTGCACGTGCTCGAGCTGCAGCTTCACGCTGTTCTGAAGCCTCAATTTGTGCCTGCAATCTGATTCTTTCCTCAGCCACTCGGTTTACAGCACGAATGCCAACACCACGTGAATGGTTTGGCTTTCGACCAAGAACTAGTGCGAAGTGCTCCACTATTGGCACGGGCGCAGAAGAAATCTTTTCTTGATGTATCCCAGTAGCTTCATGTAGTTTGGTCTGCAAAGCATGAAAAACAAACTAATTAAGAACCCATATACTAAACAGCAGGCAAAAGCGTTCATGTAATGAATCATAGGTATGAGCACAAATTAGCTATAGGATAGTGTAACATCCAAATGTTCTCAGAGTTGCTACTATTCAAAAAAATCTGCAAACATGTTATCTAATAATTGAAAATTGCAGACAAATTAAATAATATATGAAATTTACAAACAGCTTAATAAAACGATATTGTTCATGATTAGAGATACTGCAAACATTTCGTAGTGCCTAGACTTTTCAACTCATTAAATGAACAATACAGAGACTACATTGCAGAGATAATAACCATGAAAGAGTCATACATAATTCTACTACCATACTTTTTCATACAAAAAACACATCACTTCCACCTAATCCTAGTTCAAAAGGTAGGATACAGATTGACAAATGTGAAACCCAAAGATGCCATCAGAAAGGGAAGTAATATGGTCATACCATTATTTCTTCACCCGTTGGAATGGACCATGTCCCATCAGCCTTTTGATATGTAGCCTTCCAAACTTGCATAGTAGTAGGCCATTCACCAGTTTTTGGGTCTCGCTGCATTGGAATAACAAAAGCATATATTCACTAATTCAGAACGATGTGTAATAGAAAAAAAATCTGCCTAGTAACTATTTTCCACACCAGATCGTAAGCGATTTGAGCAATTGATCTAGTTCCTACTTTGGACCCCATCTCTTGCTTTCCTCTATTGATGGAGTTTTGGTTGCTCCTTTTCTGGTTTACAAATCGCATAAATGTATCATTAACAATTATGCAGCACTGTAATTTAGGATATGAGTTGTATGTACCTGAAAATCATCATCCGTCCACAAATTCCTTATCAACCATTGCCAACCTTCTGGTGAGACATGTTGTGGTCTTGGCTTGTTGTTTCGGTAAGCTTGAAGCAGACGGTAATGCCGATTATTATATTGACTCTCTACTTGTCTCATGGCATAATCTTTATCTTCTTCTGAAAGCTCAGGAAACTTTTGCTGTACAGCAAAGATATATTGTAATAACCGGCCACTGAATGCAACGATAACCTATGCATGCCAAATATGTTCATTTCATATGAAAAGTAGGTCACCTTTAGTTTTCTCCAAATAGATGTAGTAGTACGAGGATGAAACTTATCCATGTCCCTCCACTTCTTCACTTGGAGTGGTACAGTTCTTAGAAGAACTGTTATCTCACTTTTAAATAAACTAGCATGTTCTCCACACACTTTTGTAAATTCTTTAGGGAACTTTATATCAATATGCTTTCCTTTTGCTCTTCTCTTGCGAAGTTGATTGTTAATTGTAAGTTTTCTTCCACTCTTAGGAAGGCCTAGTTAATTTAGGGAAAAGAACAAGGGTAATTAAATGTAATGTTTGTACTCTATAGTGTCAAGAATCAAATTTTGGATTAGTATAACAGGTTGTGGCATGCTAAATGTAGCACTTGTTATTATGTCGTATAAAGAAATAAATGTAGATCAACATAACAGTACCTAGCTAAATCAGCGAAATAAACAATGGTGTAAAGAAGCAGGTTTCAGATTAGCAAAACACCTTCAGTGTTGTGTGTTGCAGCATTTATTTGATTATTTTCATCCATTGCCACATCTGAATCAAATTGATCACGTTCATTGTTAGTTCGAGAGCCACGTGAACGTAACCTGGTTGTTATTTCACCTATAGAAACAAAAATAGGCATTTTGTAAATTTTACATAACTAAATACAACAGAAATGGCTATCTTTTATTATACCATCAGCACACGAAGTAATGCAAGTGAACACAGTTGCAAGTAATATAACTAGGATTTTTGACATTGGCATGAACACAAACCCCATGTGTTTGTTCATAGTAGCTCTCGTTCAGATCTATGAACAAGTAATGGCGCATTCAATTAAACAAGTCAAGAACTTGCATGTTCTCATGGAGATTATTAATGGAATCGCTATCAGTACTAATAAGTCGAGTTGCTGATAACTAGAAGACACATCATATGAACTTAACAAAAGATCATGGAAGTTTTCTTATACACTAGAAGCAATATAGAAACATTATATTACAAACGAGGCTGCAGAAAATTATAGCTTTCCTAATTTCCTTTGATGCACATTCTACAATACATCAGAATTTTTACGCAAAGAAATATTTGGTGGTGTTGAATGTATAAAACAAACCTATACCAGAGGTCAATTGGTCCCTTGGATCTTTGGATAAAGCAGAGGCAAGCTCATCAAATTCTGTATCCATTTCAGCAATTGTTCGTTGAGGCACCCGTGGAGCCATTTTCCCTGCGAAACAGCAATGGAATTGATGGAGAAACATAGCCATCAAATTGATGGATATTTTACCAAAAGAAATAATCTGATGAAAAAAAATAATTTGAGATATACAAAGGATGGAAACAATCTGTCAAAAAATAATTTGAGAAATATAAAGTTGGACTGGGCTGGAGGCATGGGTGTCGTAGGTTGGTGTCCAGTACAAATATGGTATGGATGTGATGCATATTCATAGATCGAAATCAAGATATCAGTATGGAATTGGAGGTATCGCATCTTATTGCAGTGTAGAGATGGCGGAGGCGGCGACCATGGCAGTTGTGCAAGCCGCAGTGGCGGTAGCCGTGGCGGTGGCCGCCGCGGCGACGGTGGCCGTGGCCGTGGCGATGGCAGCACTGGACGCGGGCATGGCGGCCGTGGTGGCGGCGGCGGCGGCCACGATGAACTGGATCGGAGGCCGGGGATTTTCCGCATCGGCATCATGGATCTGTGGGGTAGCTAGCCACCGGAGGCATCTGGGCGTGCGCCATGGCGATACATGGCCTTGGCTTTGACACAGGACATGAGTAATCATTGGTGGCTAATAATGATGATGATGGCCGGATGGAGGAAGACTTGACGGATCAACATGGCACATGGCAGTATGGAATTGGAGGTATCGCATCTTCTTGTGGTGTAGAGATGGCGGAGGCGGTGACGATGGTAGTTGTGCAAGCCGCAGTGGTGGCGGCCATGGCGGTGGCCGCCGCAGCGACGGCGGCACTGGCCGCGGCCACGACGAACTGGATCGGAGGCCGCAACGACGGATCACGGTGGTGGATTTTCCGCATCGGCATCATGGATCCGTGGGGTAGCTAGCCACCGGAGGCATCTGGGCGTGCGCCACGGCGATACATGGCCTTGGCTTTGACACAGGATAGGAGTAATCATTGGTGGCTAATAATGATGATGCTGGCCGGATGGAGGATGACTTGGCAAAAAAAATACTAGTAGTAGTACGCAGTGCACCTTTGTGGTCGCCTGTTTCTCTCCGTCAGTTGGCTTTGATTGTTTGGTAGATCCGTAGATGATGGAAAGGACTCCATGTATGTATATATATACTTGATGTCCAATGCAATATGGCGGGAGTCAAAAAAATTCACGGATTAATTGAAGGGAAAGGTGAATGGATATTTGGAGGGAACATTTTTTCACCAATTATAATTATTAAGAGGAAAAGAGTGCGCTCGGTGTGAAAAAAAAACAATAAACAAGGCCAATAATATTTCTACTAGAGATATAATGTGAAAAAATATAAACAAGGTCCATAATATTTCTACTAGAAATTATAATTTTTAATACCAAATTTATTTTAATGTGTGTTTATTGGAAAAATATTTTTGTTATTTTTTAGATAGTGAATAAAATTCGACTTCAAATCTCTTCGAATAAGACGCATCACTTGACAATTAGTTTTCTCTAAATGGTCCTTTCATGGTATTTTCCAAAGAAAATAAGGTTCTTTGAATGCCATATAACTAAATTTCAACAAATAAAAGGACATATGTGGGAGGCGAAGAACTCCATGGACCTTGGCTGCAAAAGCTGGCAAGAATGTACTAAAGGGTCTTTGAGCTCCTCATAGCGTTATAACATAGCCAAGAACCATAGCCAGTGTATCCTCGAAACCTTGGGGGAGCTAGAAATTATACATAGAGGGGGTCAGTCAAAGATATTCAATATGGGTGTGTTTGGTTAGCCAATTAAGCCTGGTCTGGCTTCAACAATACAAGATGAACTTGTTTGGTTGCATGACCTAGCTTAGTCAGTATAAGAAATGTTACGTTTTTGTTGGTTGCTTTATCTTGTAGCGGGAGGTGAGGCGAGCGGATAAAAGGGCTAGCTCGGGCCTAGCTTCACGAAAACGGCCGCCCACCTCGTTCCAGGCTGGCCTGACTAATAGGTGATCGGTGGCTTCAAGAAACCTGTCTAACGAGCCCAACAGGTCGGCCAAACAGGTCAAAAATTGTTAACTAGAGTTTGCATATATAAGAGTTGGGGACCAAACCAAACAAGTTGAATTGAGACTCATCTGTTTAGGTTCTTATGGTGGAACCTGGCCAGCCGTGTTAGTCGCCAGCCGTGTTAGTCACGATGTAGTTGCTCCTATTTTTCTGAATTTATTCCAGTGTGGTGATTAATTTGGACGAGTGTGCGTGTATGCATGTAAGCATCTGCTACCCGTGTTATTATCATGTATCTACCTTTTTATACGTAGTTTTATAAGAACAATATCATTGAACAAGTTAGGATTAAAGTATGAGTATATAACAAATAAAGTGTTAAACTAATAATTAAATATATAAAAATCATAAACAAATGATTATTTAGATCATAGATTAAATATTTATAAAAAATAATATAGAATATCATAGTTTTCTACTCATAATATCATGCCAAATATCAACATTCGAACCATATTAGTTTTGTTTTGGCAAACATTTTGTTTGCAAATAACTAACTCATATTTCGATGACTAATAAAGCAAATTATGGTGCTTTATTAATTATTAAATCTTTGTAAAATACAAAATCAAGTCCTTAACAAGTAACCAGGCTGCCTGCCGTATTCATCGGCATTAATGTTCACCACAAAAATAGAAAGAAAAAGAAAATAGAGCGAAAACCTCCTACATTTTTGGACCCAGATCAGGTAGCCCACGAATCTGAACTCAATACTCAATGGCTACCGCTTAAACCCTAAACAGCCCCCAAACTGCTATGGCCGCCGCCCGTTGATCCATTTGCTTCTTGCCACCGATCCACTGGTGCAGAGCTGAGATGCTAATGTCCAACACCTCTGCCGTCAGGTAATACTTTTGATCAAAATACAAGTTGTCCGCACTATCATTCCTGTTTCCATTTGAAGCCTCTCCCCTTTCAAGACCGTACACGTGTTTGTTCTTGAAGCAGCCAGATGCAGGACCTCTGTGTAGCTCGATTGTTCCATCCTGATTGTCATTGCCATACCCATAGCACAGCCGTGGCTAGGGACGCAGCGAATCCAACCTTTTGCGAGCTCGTCGAGATTGGCGGCGGCGACCGTGGGCGAGCTCGTCGAGTGCGAGGCGAGATTCGGTGGATCCGGGTGGGAGCGGGGATGGCCGGAGACCATGGGCGAGCTCGTCGGCGTGGAGCAGAAGCATCGAGCTGGGGGCGGTCGGAGACACTCATCAAGATAGGCGGCTGCGGCCGTGGGAGAGCTTGCTAAGCGCTGCACGTGCGAGCTTCGGTGCAGCCATGGGCAAGGGCATCGACGGCCGGCGACTATGGGCGAGCTCGTCGGCGCTTGGCGGAGCTCAGAGCTTGGGGGCGGCCGGAGATGCTCCGTCCAGTAATTGCAGCTGTAGAAAATGGATGAAGATATTGTTTCAAAAAAAAGGAAGAAGATAAGGTGGAGTTTGACTGACAAGTGGGACCCATGATAATACAATATTTGCCACTAATTATTTATCATACGGAACACATGTTTTTATCACTAATATAAATATTATATAACAAGAAAATTTATTTGCTCACAATTAACTTGGTAACAAGTGACAAAAGAATATTTTGCCACAAAAATTTCTCAGTAATCAGCTACCATGTGGCGATGCAAAATTTTGTCACAGATTAACGTACTAATAGTGGGAGGGAATTGTTTAGTCACAATTAAGATGGTAAATAGTGGCAAAATACAATTTTGCCACAACATTTTCTCACTGACCTTGAACCGTGTGGTGATATAATATTTTGTCACCGGTAGATGGCAAAACTGTGAGGAAATAAATATTTAGTCACAATTAACCTATTTATTAGTGACAAATTAATGTTTCATCACTAAATTCGCCACTGAAGGTGCATCCTATGGCGATATAGTAGTTTGCCACTAATAATCGACGCAATAGTGATGAAAATTAGTTTGGTCACTAATAACATGGGAATCAATGACAAATTAAGATTTCGCCACCACATTTTATCACAGATGCTCGGTCTTCCTGTAGTGTTATTTTGTAGCCAGCTACAGGGCAGTAGCGCTCTCGCTCTCTCTCTCTCTCTCTCTCTCTCTATATATATATATATATATATATATATATATATATATATATATATATACACACACACACACAACTTGTAGGGACGGTTCAATACCTATAAATAGACGCCGAATAGTAAAAGTTAAGCACTAAAATTCGATTTTTTTCAAATGACCTCGGATGTAGAAATGACCAAAATAAAAGTTGTAGATCTCAAAAAATTATGAAACTTTGTTGTTTACAACATTTTCATTTCAAATCATTTACTACTTCAAATTGTTGTTTGAAATTCAATTTTGAAATTGTCGAAGAACTCAGATTTCTTTTTTTAATCTGTGGATAAAACTTATAACTAGTCTTTTTCCCTCGTACTAAATTCAAATTTGATGATTTTTTCAAAAAAATTCTAAAATCATGCTCTATCAATTTATTGTGTTCTTACGGCTATTATTTTATCTATCATTTCATGCGACTGTGTTTTATCTATTTAAATTTTGAATTTCTAAAAATGGTAACTTCAAATGTTATTTTGAAACATTAAATGATTTCAGCTGAAAAACTCATCAAAATAAAAGTTAAAGATCTCGGAATGTCATAGAACTTTGTAGTTGACAACTTTTTTATTTGAATTCATTTTGTTAAGGAAAACTATGTTTGAATTTCTCAAATTTAAATTTCAAATTTTTTAAACGATCTCGAATGGAGAAACAACCAAAATGAAATTTGTAGATCCCAAAAAGTTATACAACTTTGTAGTAGACAACTTTTTGATTTAAATCATCTTGTCAAGGAAAACTAAGTTTGAATTTCTAAAAATTTGAAATTTGAACTTTTTAAACCATCTCAGATGGACAAACAACAAAAATGAAGTTTGTAGATCTCAAAAAGTTATGAGACTTTATAGTTAACAATCTTTTGATTTGAAATCATTTTATCAAGGAAAACTACGTTTGAATTTCACAAATTTTAAATTCAAATTTTGTAAACGATCTCGGATTGAGAAACTACTAAAATAAAAGTTGTAGATCTCAAAAAGCTATAAAACTTTGTAGTTGACATTTTTTCATTTGAATTCGTTTAGGGCTTCAAACAATCAATTTAAACTCGATTTAGGATAATATATGGGGAACCAAAATCCAATAAAGACACAAGTGAGTGTGAGTGCGATGGTAGACGAGGGTACGCACGAGGGGGAGGTCACAGGTTCGAATCCCCATAGCCGCAAAGCGCGCGATTTTCGCGCGAAAAATGCCGCGACTTGCTAGCTGCCCCTAAATTGTAGTAACACTGTGGTAGGAGCGACTGGCAAAACCGCCCCTACAAAAGCTTAGTATAGTAGTGAATGGCAACCGCGAGGACCTGGAGCGAGGCACCCACAGCGTCCTCCACCGCCTTTGAGCCGTAGCACTCAGCCGCTGGCCCAACCAAGCGTGACCGCGCTCAAAGTCACGGCGCTTGGCTGCCGGCCCTGCTAGGCGCGGCGCGCTGCTGCCATCTACCGGTCATGTGAGCGCTGCCTCTCCACCGCTGGGCCGCTACCTCCGGTGAACTCCACATACCGATGAGCATCCATTCTCCCAAGAAGCAAGAAGATGTTGCGCCGAAAGCATATGTTTCTAGTGTTTAAGGTGTTTTAGAGTTATGTTGCAAATGTTTCATACGGATGTTGTGGTGTTGCAAAAGTAGATCAAGATGTTACAAATGTTGTACACATATGTTGCAAGCGTCTGTTCTAATGTTTTATCTGTTTTTCAGACATATGTTGCGAGTGTGTTTATCTGGATGTTGTATATATTTTACGCATATATTACAAAGTTTTTATCTGGATGTTGCGTGTGTTTGCAATGGTTTTCAAGTGTTTTTTAGGTGTTTTTGTAAGTGTTTCAGACGCATGTTTCAAATATTTCATCTGTCTTGTATCTGAATGTTTCAAAAGTAGATCGGTTGTTACACGTGGGATGCACGTGGAAATCGGGTAGACCTAGGAATGAACATGGCTTAGGCGAAGATCCAATTGGACTTTCACGCTTGGATTCTCTAGTATTTGGATTTCGTTGGACGTGGACATCCATCTGCTGCTGATCCAATAGCATTGGATTCCGTTTGACGAAAAAACCCAGGATAATCCAATCTCAGTTGGACTAAACTGCCTCCCGCAAATCATCAGCTCGCCGCCATCCCGGCCTCCCACAATGCCGACGTAGAGCAGCAACATCTACACACTTGCCTCGCTGGAAACACTGGCGCCGAGGGCAGAGGTACGGTCCTCATCAAATGTTGCTGCTGCATGTGCGTCATGCCGCCATCCGCTGCATCTGCTGCATGGCTGGACCTGAGTCTGCTTGGTAGCATGCGTAGAGACCGACTGTTGCGGTGCGGCGGTGCAAGCTGCTCCCCGCAAAATGCTGCTGCTTCTCGTCGTGGTGCTCTCGGCTCTCCGCTGTCACGGACTCAGGGTCGTTGCTTGTCTTCGTGCTCGTCGGCTCTACCTGGCCTACACAGCTACACCATCGTCTTCCCAAAATCCCAGTGCGCGTTGCCATCGACGATTCGACGGCGCATCCCTCGACCGCCTCACGCTCGCTGACGCCAATGGCACAGCGCTTGCATACGGCACCGCACGGCGGTTGCGCACGTCAGCACGTGTTTCTGGCAAACACGTACGTAGTTAGTTGGATTGTGTTGGGTGGATTTGGACTTAGGTGGAGCTAGATTGGACTGGATTGGACGTTTCTACTAAGGCCCTGTTTGGATGGGAGAAACGTTTCAGTTTTCTTATGCGAATCACTAAAATCACTTTCAAACGGTCTTTTTAGCAAGTGATTCGAAACCGAAGCATTTCATCGTTTCTATGTACATATGCGAAACGGCTAGATGCTAGTTTCGCATAGATTCTCATCTCATTGCTTCTTACTTTTTTATTCGATTGTTCAATTAATCTTTTTTTAGTGCAACAAGTTATAATGTTTTTTATTTTAAGTTGTTCTCCATCCACAAAATAGTTGAGAATTTTTTGAACATGTTTTTATTTAAATCATTTTTTAAACGGAATCCCAACTACCAGTCAAACGATTTCATAAAGTGATTCCGATTCATCACCAGAAATGTTTCTTCAAAGAATCTGGATCTAAAATGTTTCTGTGAGAATCTGGAGCCCTACCAAACAGGCCTTAATTATGAGGACTAGACTGGACAAGAACGCTGGTTTAGTTGGACTTCTGCTGGATCCCTATGTTTGGATTTTGGATGTGCATCCATTCTCAAGTCTAGAAGCGAGAGGGGCGTGCGCAGTCCCCACACAGGCGACGTCCGGGCGGCATGGGCCCCTACATGGCACACGAAACGCAGGCGTAGGCAATGTCCGGGCAGTGCGGCCCCCTGCCTGGACGCAAGAAACGGGGGCACGAAATGGGTTGCAGCCGTTCCGTACGCCCAGGCACTAGCAGTGCCTAGTTACCAGGTCTCTTGTCATCCTTGGTCACTTTAGTACTCCCCACTAGACCTGAGCATTTTGTGGGTCGGGTCAGGCCCAAAAAAATCTTGCTTATGATCGTCCACTAGATGAGTCAGATTGCATGTTTTGGGTCAGGCGCCTAGTGGACTTCCTGCGCGATTTCTAGTGAAAAACAATTTTAAAATACATATTTTGGGCCGAGCTTGGGTTGAGATTTTTTTTCTAAGCAGCAGAACCTATGTCCAGGCCCTGTTCACTAAGGCTTGTGGGCCAAGCCAGGCTGAATTTGCTCAGGTTGATCTTCACCTTGACATGGCCGATATGTCTACCTGATGCAATTGACTGAGATCAATAAAACTTCCTCTAATGAAAAAGGAATCTATTCTTGTCAATGTTAGTGTGTGAATCCAGTCCAACACCAATGCACCAAGGCCACGTTCGGCTTACCCCATATTCGGCTTGTTCGGCTTCTTTTTTTAGCCGGAACAGTATTTTTCTCTCACAACAATTCAGCCAAAACAGTATTTTCAGCCAGTTTCAGCTAAAATTCTGCCAGCCGAACGGGGCACAAGACATCAAGATCAATCTTCATTTCATCCACAAACATGTTGTCAGCGTATATTGGGACCTAACTACCTCACAATTCGCCGGCATATTTGCTAAGGGTCCATTGACTCCAGTCTTCACAGACTTCAAATCTAGCCTGAGTCTATCATTCTGACAATTAGACTATGGGTGTTAATGTGCTTTCTCTCTGCTCTTGTTCTCCATCTTACACGGGCCTTGCGGGCTTAGTGTGACACGCCCTGCAGTGTACCTATCATGCATGAGTGATCATAGCTGCCCCTCTATCATCTTGATCCTATTTTCTATCATCTTGATCCTATTTTGTATCTTTAAATTAATGAGTGTATCCTATAGGCTTGGTCTATATATTTGTAACCTTGATAACAATTCAATATACAACAATTAAGCATGAGAATTTCTACTACCATGCGTGAGCAATGAGTTGTCATAATCACCAACCTAGTAGAAATCCAATCTGTCATCCCATTCTAGAAAGTAACAGGTGATTACTTCGAGTGGAAGTTCTAGCTCTAAACAAGATTGTGACACTATTTTGTCAGGCATATACTTGGCATATTGAGAAATCTAAGAACACGAATACTTTATACTTGGCATATTGACAAAACAACACAAACCAAAGAATAGAAGGTTAGTGGAATGTGGAAAAGGAGGCACACAAAATTACACTCACATGCTTCGCGCCAGATTTTATATGCTTTTGATTCCTGTGATATCGAAACTTTTCATAGTTTCCAGTCAAACTATCCTGCATAGTTCTAGTTCAAAATTGTGGCCATGTCTAAAAAGTCCAAACCAAGGCTGAAAATCTGTTATAGCTTCCAGTCAAAATTACCTGCATAGCTCTCTCCTGAGATGTAAAATTCCCTGTCCTTGTACTCTGAAAATCGCTCTAGCCAGTGCACTAGGAAGCTATCAGCATCCTCAGCTAAAAAAAAGGATAAGAGAAAAGATTACATGAAATCCATTGTTAATCAGCAAGCTAGCACTTATTAATATTAATGACCGAAATTCAACAGCAAGCTAAGGCAAAATCTAATCTACAGCAGAAATGTAGCTCTAGGGCCTTTTTTTTCAAATAATAGAGTGTCAGGCAAAACATTGTTTAACGATCAATTTACCTACAAATTCATCATTCACCCTTTCAATATCAGAGGATGTGTTGGTGTAGGAGAATCCAACCCCAGCAGGAGACTCCAAGAACAGCAAGTTAGCCTCTGTCAAGAAAAAAAAATACTTAACATTGTGCTTCACACAAGTGTTCCAGGCAACCGAATAAGGGCGCATGCGAGCAACTCAAACGCACCATTGTTCCAGGCATATTTATTGAACTCCAGCGCTGCTCCTTGTCCGACAACTCTGAGAGGCCCCAACTCAGATGCGGCTCCAAAGCCAATCGAGGAGCAATCAGGTCCTAGCGTAATTAGAAGTAAAAGCTTGTCGTAAACAAAAGTGCAAAAAGTAGAAAGAACAGAATACCTAACATGTGATGAAGAAAATTCAGCAAAATTATCATTACTAAATCAATACAAATTAAGGATCACAAATACCATGAACACCTAACATGAATCGACACAGCACAAACAATTTGGTATGCACTATAGTCAACAACTATAAAGAAGAGAACAGATTGTAGCAGCAGTACACTCAGAATCTCAACGAGTAAAGCTCACTAATTATATTTCCAATGGAAGCTAAACCTTTGAAATTTTAACTGCTGAAGGTAGTACAAGGAGAGCAGAAGCGGAAGCGACCTCCATTGAGCCACAGGAGGAGCGGCTTCTCCTCCGGTGTCATCTGCGCCTCGAAGAATCAGTAGAAGAGCGTGTTAGCCCCTGATCACCGGTACGGGTGAGCCGATCACTCACCAGTGTTGCCGACCACATTAGAGGTAGAAGAAGAGAGGGAGAACAGAACGCGCACACACACAGCACAAACACCAGCGTTGGCTGGAGCTCTGCAGAGGAGATTGCACAACTAAACTCGCTCTCTTTACTGAGTTCCCGTGGGAAACTATATATACAACTCTACTCATTTAATCCTAGTACATAGACATGTCAGGCTGCCATGCTGCTACAGAGACTAGATGTGACAGCAGGGCTGACTTCGGCGCCTATCCCTGCCGCGCGTTCATACAGGGGAGCAGCAGATTACTTAACAATTTTTCCCCTAATCCTGCTGCTAATCATAGAACCCCCTCTATGCCGATCATCTTCTTCAGCTCCATGAACTGAAGACAGCCGAGTGGCTTGGTGAGGACGTCCGCAAGTTGCCGACCAGTTTCGACGAACCCGATGATGATCTGCCCTCCATCGACACAGTCCGTGAGGAAGTAAACTTGACGTCGATGTGCTTGCTCCGGTCGTGAAGAACCGGATTCTTCACAAGGGCGATGGCGGGCTGGTTATCCACCATCAGTGCTGGTGGGTGAGCTTCCACACCGGTCAGCTCGTCCAGCAGCCGGAGCTGCCACATAGCTTGGCTCGTCGCTATGGCCACCGCCACATACTCTGCCTCGCACGTGGACAGCGTCACCACCTTTTGTTTCAGCAACAACCATGAGATTGAAGCCGACCCGAGGAAAACGCGCACGCTAGAGGTGCTCCGCCGTCCGTTGATGTCCCCCGCCATGTCTGCATCGCTGAACACAGCTGCAGCCCATTTCTGTCGGTCTTGGGGAAGACGATCCCCTAATCTACCATCCCCTCGACGTAGCGCAGCAACCGCTTCACCACAGCCCAGTGATCCTCTTGGGAATTCTCCATGAACCGGTTGACGTAGCCCACGGCGAACGCAATGTCCGACCTCGTGGGGACTAGGTAGCGCAGACCGCCGACGATGCTCCGAAAGTGTCAGGGACCAATACCAGGGTACCCGAAGAGGAGAAGCTAATAACCATCAACGTTAATTCATCCGAGCGGTCAAGGGCGCGACTACAGCTCTTGCCGACCCCCAGGTACGCAAGCTCCGCCTCGTCCGGCCTCTGAGGGCCGGTTCCGCCTCGCCCGACCTCTGAGGGCTGGCTTCGCCTCGCCCGACCTCTGAGGGCAGGGCTCTGCCTCACCTGACCCATGGGTCCGTGCTCCGCATCACCCGACCCTCGGGTCCAAGCTCCGCCTCGCTCGACCCTTGGGTCCGCGCTCCACCTTGCCCGACCTCCGAGGGCCGGTTCCGCCTTGCCCAACCTCTGAGGGCTGGCTTCGCCTCGCTTGACCCATGGGTCCGCGCTCCGCCTCGCCCAACCCTCTGGTCCAAGCTCCGCCTCGCCCGACCTCTGAGGGCAGGGATTGGCCTCGCCCGACCTTTGAGTCCACGCTCCGGATCGCCCGACCCTTGGGTCCGCGCTCTACCTTGCCTGACCCAAGGGTTTGGGCTCTGCCTCGCCCAAGCCTTGGGATTGCACTCTAGCTTGCCTGGCCTCTAGGGAAGAACTCTGCATCTCCTGACCCTAAGGCCGGAGGCTCTATCTCACCTAACGAAGACCCATACCGCCATCAACCACTCTAGGTCCAAGCGTATGGGTCTAGGTCAAAGCTCTGACACCAGGGAAGTGACCGACACTCTCCGATATAACCCATGGTCTTGATGGGCCGTACCTGGGGACTCACATCAGGAACAGCGTCGGGCATACCGGTACTGTTCTACCTAACCCTCGTACGAACACTGATAGACACGTCAGTTCACCACGATGTTCGCCAGGACAGAGTGGAGCGCCACGATCGGGCGATGACGCTTGCACATGCCGCTAGTGACGGACAGGGCCGCGACGTGGAGCTGTCCCTGTTTACATCTATAGGATCGGCGGGACCCACGTGAAGGAAAAGAAGGACCCATCGATCCTGGAGGACTTCTTCTCCTTCCCATTCCCCTCTTTTCCCTTCACTGTAACCCCTGCTTCCCCTTGGCCTATAAAAGGGAAAGCAGGGCGTCCCATTAAGGGAAACTAGACTCGACCGATCCTGCATCCAAACACATCCGAGCTTGACTCAAATCCGAACCGATCGGAACTCATCACAACACACCACCAGAGACTTGGGACCCATCCCTCTCTCGACCGTTTGTAACCCCTACTATGAACTTTCAGTGCTAGTAACATGAGTAGCAGCAATGAACTAGACGTAGGGACATTCTGCCCGAACCAGTATAAACCTTGTGTCCTCTTAGCACACCATCTGGGCCAGACGCGCAATATTAGAAATTTACTTGTTGGTGGCAACTTGAAACACCAATAGTTGGCGCGCCAGGTAGGGGCCTTTTGCGCATCTCAACATCCACACCAGGCCTTGGATGGCTTGTCACGACCTCAGCTGGGTCCTAGGCGTGCAGGTGCGCTTTGGGGACCTGGACTTCATCGTAATGGTGGAGGGAGAGTTTGCAATGGCTCCTGTCGCTGTCTAAGCTCTCCACTCAGTGGCTTCGACACAATCATCGAGGCACTTGAGGAGCTGTAGCTGCATGCACCGGAGGCCCGCACCCTCGGAAGCAACTAGCTCCTCGACTTTGACTACGGGAGGTTAGAGCGTCAGCTCGGTGCCTTCCTAGGACACTGGCCGTCCAGGGAGGACTTGCACACCTCACCTTCTCGTTCGCTAATGGCATGGCATCGCTTGTAGGAGGAGAGCCGCTCTCTCTAGAATACCTCATCTGGAGCGCCCCGATAGCGCTCCCATTCGGTCTCCACAATGTCGCAGAGACCAATGGCCACCCTATGGCACAACGCATGCCTTCATTCCCTGCGAATGACAGGTTTGTGGGGATGACTGAATATGTCGCGGAGTCTTTCCACGACCTCCTCGTGAGAGAATCAGAGTTGCCCTCCAGCTCTGACTCCAGCGGGGGAGTCATCACCCCTCTCGTGAGTGTTTCATGGCAGGTACCCTCGAGGGACATGCCGAAAGCATCCACAAAGAGGAGGCTACGCTAACGGACAACCTCAATGGCAAGGTCGAGGGGGAGATAGGGGCCCCACCCTGCCTATAGGTGGAGTAGCTAAAGGCCCCACACCTAGAGCTCGAGGAAGCATGACTCTAGGTCAAGCAGGAACACATAGAGCTCGATCAAGAGATCGAGCGCCATGGAGATGGTGGGCGCGCATGCCATGGCCCATGATGTGAACCGGAGGATCACCGCAGATGATGAAGCCCTCCCACACTTCACCCGGGTGAGCCTGAACATCGCTACTGTGGCAGCCTTGCTCTATGGGCTTCTGGGGCCCGCAACACCCGAGGATCATCGAGCCCACCGCAAAATTCATACGCTGCTCGAATGTGCGGCGATGTAGTTGGCTGAGAGATCGCTGTCTTGGCGATGCGAGCTCGACACCAACCAACGCACGCCCTCTGAGCAACTCGACAAGGACGCGTCAGTCCACCAGGCGCCACAAGGTGACAGGCAGCGCACTGTGGTCCCGTTGCATGAGCTTCTCGGCCGCAACCGTGATGCGCGCGACACCATCAACGCCCGCAGACGTACTCGTGATGATCTGAGAGAGGGAGCTAGCTGCGGCTATCACCCTTGTCGTGGCGAACGCTACGACAGTGCCGAGGACTGAAGCCCGAGCCCTAGGCCTTCGACCGACACATCCTCAGCGCCGCCTTCCCGCCAAGGTACAAACTACCAACCAACATCCCAAAATACACTGGGAAACAAACCTCGGACTGTGGCTCGAGGATTATTGGCTTGCCTACCAAGCCGGTGGAGTGGATAATGACAATTTCAATATCCACAACCTTCCATTGTTCCTAGCTGATTCAGCGCGAACATGGTTAAAACACCTTCCGCTCAACAGAATCCAAAGTTGGGCAGACCTAAAAGAGATCTTCGTGAGGAACTTGCAGGGCATGTACAAGTGCCCTAGGAACCCATGGGATCTCAAGAACTACCTATAGAAGGCCAGAGAAACTCTTCGTGGGTACATCCGGTGATTCTCCCAGTAGTGCACTGAGCTACCTAACATCGCCGACGCCGACGTTATAGGAGCTTTCCTGTCTGGGACCCCCTATGAGTCCCTGGTTCACAAACTAGGATGTAAGGACCCATGAACCACTAAGGAGCTCCTCGATATCGCCACCAGCCATGCCTCGGGCGAGGAGGTGGTTGGAGCGATCTTCGATCGCCTCAAGGGCAAGGCAAAATGGGACAAGGACACCAACGAAGGCGCCTCCAACTGTCCCATCAAGAGGAAGAACAAGCGGCAACATGAGGGCTCGCTCATGGCCGTCGCCGACCGCAGGGGGGTCAGAAGCCTATGGAGGGCATCCCGAACCACTTTGAGAAGCTACTCGAAGGTCCATGCCCAAACCATGCCTTCCCCGTCAAACATCTACACAAGGACTGTGGTCTCATGAAGCGGTTCTTGTCCGTAGGTCCCAACAAAGATGAGCAGGGGAAGGACCCTGAGCCAACCATGGATGATGCTGAGGGGAGGGACGGTGGCTTTTCAACGCTGGATGGCTGCCTCATGATCTTTGGAGGCTCGGTGGCCTATGACTCCAAGCGCTGCCAGAAGCTCGCACGCTGCGAGGTCTATATGGCCGAGCCAGCTGTGCCTACCTTCCTCCGATGGTCAGAGTCCGCCATAACCTTTTACCGGACCGACCACCCGGAGAGCATCCCGCAACTGGGGAGATACCCACTCATGGTTGACCCGATCGTCGGCACTAAGTGGCTCACCAATGTACTGATGGATGGAGGCAGCGACCTCAACATCATGTACGTCTAGACGCTCAACGCTGTGGGCATCGACCGAGCGCGCATCCGACCAACCGGAGCACCTTTCCATGGCATCATGCCTAGAAAGCAGGTCGTGCCACTTGGGTAGATCGATCTTCCCATCACCTTCGTGGATCCATCCAACTATAGGATGGAGACCCTCACCTTTGAAGTGGTTGGGTTCCATGGAACCTACCACGCCATCCTGGGATGACCATGCTACATGAAGTTCATGGCCATCCCCAACTACACCTATCTAAAGCTAAAGATGTTGGGCCTAGGTGGGTTCATCACCATCGGCATCTCCTTCCAGCATGCCAATGAGTGCGAGGTCAAGTGCTACGATCATGCTACGGCAATCGTCGCCTCCAAAGAGCTCACAGCCATCAGGAAGGAGGTCGCCGAAGAAGCACCCGACCCCAAGCGGTTGGCTAGGTCTTTCGAGCAAGTGGAGGGCACTAAGGAGGTCCTCATAGACCCTAGCAACCCCAATGGCAAACTGGTGCGCATTAGCACCACGCTTTCCTCTAAATAGGAAAGCGCGCTCATCGGCTTCCTCCGCTCTAATAGAGACATCTTTGCGTGGAAACCCTCGGACATGTCGGCCATTCCGAGGGAAGTCGCTAAGCATGCCTTGAAGATCCACCCAGGCTCCAAGCTGGTGAAGCAAT
This sequence comes from Miscanthus floridulus, assembly GCF_019320115.1. Taxonomy (NCBI): domain Eukaryota; kingdom Viridiplantae; phylum Streptophyta; class Magnoliopsida; order Poales; family Poaceae; genus Miscanthus; species Miscanthus floridulus. Next base: position 31,813,443 of record NC_089595.1, read on the forward strand.
GCCTGCGTCGCTTCGACGAGGGGAAACACAGGACCATCAGCAAGGAGATCGTGAAGCTTTTGGCGGTCGGGTTCATCAAGGAAGTGTACCACCCCGAGTGGTTAGCCAATCCCGTTCTTGTATGAAAGAAGAGTGGGAAATGGAGGATGTGTGTTGACTACATGGGTCTCAACAAAGCGTGCCCAAAGGATCTGTTTGCTTTGCCACGCATAGACCAAATAGTCAACTCTACCTCAAGGTGTGAAACCATTTGCTTCCTTGATGCGTACTCCAGGTACCATCAAATTGCGATGAAAGAGTCCGACTGGCTCGCAACATCTTTCATCACCCCCTTCAGATCATTCTACTACATCACGATGCCGTTTGGTCTGAAGAATGTTGGGGCTACATACCAGCGTTGTATGCTCAAGTGTTTTGGAGACCACATCGGGCAGACCATTGAGGCCTACATAGACAACATCATGGTCAAGTCCGAACAAGCAGACCAGCTGGTAACTGACCTTGAGCAGACCTTCGCAAAACTCTAAGCAAATGGCATTAAGCTCTGAAAGGATCAAGATGCCCAAGAGGGGGGGGTGAATTGGGCTAATTCTAAATTTTCTTGCAATAATCAAATCCTACGGATAGCCCAATTAACCCCTTATGCCTAGAAACGTGTTTCTATTGATCTAACGCACAAAGGACTTGCAACCTATGTTCCAAACTTACTCTAGCACGGCAATTCTATGAATGTAAGAACAAGTATTGAATTGCTTAAAGTAAATGCTCAAAGTAAATGCTCAAGGTAAATAGAGAGAGAGAGGAATGTGGTGATATTTTGCTGAGGTATCGGAGAGTCGCCACTCCCCACTAGTCCTTGTTGGAGCACCCGCACAAGGGTGTAGCTCCCCCTTGATCCGTGCAAGGATCAAGTGCTCTCTATGGGTTGATTCTTCGACACTCCGTCATGGCGAATCACCCAAAGCCGCTCACAACTTGAGTTGGGTCACCCACAAGCTCCGTCGGGTGATCACCAAGCTCCCAATCACCACCAAGCCGTCTAGGTGATGGCGATCACCAAGAGTAACAAGCACGAACTCTCACTTGACCACGCGAAGCCTAATGAGAAGATGGATGCACACTTGTCTACTCTTGATTCACTAATGAGGCTACTCTCTTGGATTCACGAATCTCAATCACCTCACTAGGACCTTGCTCTTCTTGGCACTCACAAACGTGTTTCTCAGCTGTTGGAATGAGCAAAAAGTAACTCCACACATGAGTAGAGCTTCTATTTATAAGGCAGCCTGAAAAACGAACTGTTATGAGCTTCTACGGGGTGACCGGACGCTCCGGTCAGGTTGACCGGACGCTCTGGTCAGTTCAACCTGCATTCCAATGAAAATGTGTTGACCGAACGCTGGTAGGGTCCGGTCACCACTGACCGAATGCGTCCGGTCGCATTAAACCCTTACTGGAACCTTACTGTACTCGACCGGACGCTGAACCCCTAGGGTCCGGTCAGTACTGACTGGACACGTCCGGTCGTAGATTCCCTTCTCTGGAACCTTACTAGAGTCGACCGGACGCTACCTCTCAGCGTCCGGTCACTTGACCTCTCCAGTGTCCGGTCGCACCGAACGCAGTCGCTTGATCAAATGAACTGACCGGACTCTGCGGCCAGCATCCAATCGCACTAGAGCCAGCGTCCGGTCAGCATTTGACCCTCCATTCACTTCCAACTCTCAAACATATGTGAATGAAGTTTGCTCCAATGGATCATAGGGTTGTTGTGGAGCTACCTAGTGCTAGTTTTAACAAGTGTGCACCACACCTAACTCACTAGACTCATCTAGGTCAAGCTACCCATCCATACCCCCCCTTAATAGTACGGACAAAGGAAAAACAAAGTCCTAAACTACTCTAAGTGTCACTCCAACTCCAATCGACACTTAGAACTAGTCATCCTTAACCTTATTGTCCATGCTTTGAAAACCGAAACGATTTCCATTGTAGGGGCATGACCACCTCGATTGCCCAATCGATCTCTATTACCATGACCTAACTTAATTGCCTCTACAAAACACACGTTAGTCATAGTAATCTTGTATTGTCATTAATCACCGAAACCCAACACGGGGCCTAGATGCTTTCAATCTCCCCCTTTTTGGTGATTGATGACAATACCACCTCGAGTATGTGAAAGAGTGAGGTTTTTGACGGGCTTGGTTCATATAAGCTTTTGTCGATAGGAACAAAAGTGTTAGTCAAGCTTATATGACCCAAGCCAACACAATGTAATCAAAGGATATGAATTAAGCATGAGTACGAGTAACAAAGCTCATTTGCATCGGAGTATAAATGCGGAAGCAAAGGCAAATGAGCATAACACAAGTAATATGATATGTAAATAATGTAAAGTAGAGAGCACACATGTCATATATCACAATCACATAGATATCACTATCACATAGATATAATAGTATGCATGAAAGTAACACATGAATGCATAATAGTAATAGTGTATCTCATAAATAAAACTCCAAATGTATATAATAAGCTAATACTAGATAACTAGCTCCCCCTAAATGTCTCTCCCCCTAAGTCTACATACTCGAACCCTCTCCCCCTTTGGCGTCAAACATCAAAACCTAAGGGTCGATCGGCGGGGCTACAGCGAACGAGTCGGGCGCTGAGGTACGAGGGGCAAGCTGGAACTGGGCGCCATCATCATCTGACCCTGAGCTCGGTACTAACTGACCCTCTGTGGCAGGAAGTGTCACTGAAGCGGTCTGGGTCTGAGCTGGGGCAGGTGCTGCCTGTGAAGCTGCTAGAATATCTGTCATAGGATCTGAGGAGGCGACAGACAAAGGGAGCCTCTGAGTAGTCACGACGACAGGGGCTGCTGTAGAAGGACCGGGGGCATGCATATGAGGCGGTGTAGGCATGCCGGTCAACTCGCTGAAGGATGCTCCAAGACTCTTAGAGACTGACATGTTAGGCACAAATAGCGAGGATGACTGATCCGGTGAGAAGCCCATATGATATGGTGTGAACTATAGGGCAACCACTGGAGAGGACAACCACTAGGACACCTGAACTATAGGTGAAGCAAATGGAGCTAGAGGCTATCCCTGACTCTGAAGCCCACTGGGCTGTACTGCTGGAGTCGTTGTAGTGGTGGTAGGCGGAGCAATCTGGGGCGAGAGCTGTGGCTATGGGGCCCCAAGTGATGTTACTACATGCTGCATAAATCCCATAAGCTGCTGGTGCATCTACTGCTGCTGCTGCTGGAGGATCTGCTGCTGCCGCTGGAACTCATCCTGACGAGCCTGAAACTGTACGAAGTTAGCAGCGGTCTCCTGTGCCTGTCGTGCCTAATCCTGCTGCATCTTCTCAAGAATAGCAATCAGAGCAGGGTCCATCTGCGATGTAGGTGGAGTTGAGCTGGAACTGCTGGCCTCTGCATCATGTCTGTGTGGAGGCATATGAGGAATCGGTAGATAATCATCATCCGAGCTGTCACTAGACTCTGTCGCCTCCTACTGTGCCTCAAGTTGCTCCTCCTTAGTAGCAGCTATGCCTCTGATGATCTTGTCCTGCTGAGCTGCTGACTCTGGAACATCTAGACGACGACTGGGCTGAGTGGGGGCCTGTGGTGTGCTGTGCCTGATCCTCTGTGCCATGTTATAAGCTGGAAACTTAGTAGTGGAACCCTTGTACTCGGTAACCATCTCTGGGGTCCTGACCTACACAGACTTGAGCATCAAGAATGTGATCCAATGTGCATAAGGAAGCTGTCTGTGACCCTTGAAGCCCTCAGCTATAGTATCCTCCATCTCTGATAGAAGGAGGTCCCAAATGTCGAACACGGTCTGCTGCATCAGGGCATTAAGGAGCCAGAGCTATAGGCGAGTCAGACCCTCTCTGTATCCCAACCTAGGAAGTAGTGTCCTCTGGATGATAGCCTCTAGCACATGAGCTGTAGGAGTAAGGTCACTGGGGTTCCTCCTTGACCCCTCACCAAAAGGCTCCTTGAAGCAATGACGTACAAGATCTGTAGGGGGCACCATCCCTCCATTGTAACACCTTGGGTGTTAGCCTTGCATAACTTGACTTGCATAACATGAGCATGATCATCACACATTCATAAACAAGCATTTACAATTGAAACATTTGATTGAAACATCTGCAACATTTGCTTGTTATCGCATGTTTCATTATCATATGCAACATTTTCTCGTTATTTCATGTCTCCATGTGTATCTGCAAATGATCATGAATGAAAACATGTACTTGGTAGAAGTGAGTCACAAAAACATGTAACCACACTTGGGTTAGCAATTAGAACATTGTTCATGAAAGTCACTTTTCTTAATCAAGCCTTTAAGGCATGTTTCCTGTGATTGCCCTAACTAGCTCTATGAGTGACTACTACATAAAATGATTGAATGACCTTGCAAATTGCTTAAACATGCTTAGGATATCATTATGAACAACTTTGGTATTTAGGGCTAGGGCTAATTTGGTCATTTAGTCATGGTTTGAGTATGTATCATAATTTCAAAGTGACATGTTTGACTAAAGTTGAACTAGATGTTAGAGACCTTGCATGGAGGAGATCACTAAAGCAAAGTTGTAGGGTTTGACATAAGGAACAACTTTTATTTTTAAGTCATGAACTAATTTAGCTTCTAACATGCTTGAATAGGTCCCACAAAAATCAGCAAAATCATGATTTCAACACTTAAGAAATTTTTTCTAAGTCTGGATCACTGACAGCCTGACAAGCCGACCTTGAGCATGACTTTACTCTGTTTCCGTTGCGAATTAGAACAAGTGTTTTGAACAAATATTGTAGCTGGTACATAGGTCTACAAATTCGGTTTAGGAAGTTTTGGCTAGAAGTCCATGGATTAAGAGTTTGTTCAACATGAAAACCCGTCGTCAGGCTTGGTTTCGGTTCACTGAACGAACTGAATCAAACCTTCGGTGGCCGACCGGCGCCAGAGCGCGAACGCCGCGTGTCCGCGGCGACGGCCGCGTGTCGCCAACGCCCTGATCGCGCAGGCCATGACGCGCCTGGGCGCGGCCTTAACCCCGCCAGCGTCTGCCCGAGCCATCCCGCGCCCTCATTTCGCTTTTCTCGGCCTCTCTTCCTCGATGCAGCAGCAGCCGAGCTCCCACAGCTCCACCGTCGCCATAGCCATGCACAAGCTCGCGCCTAGCCACTCCATCACCACCGCATCACTCCATCGCCACCCCAGCAACCCCCTGCCTCCTCCTGTGCCCGCTGACAGCATTCGGTAAGCGCCAGCGTCGTGCGTAAGCTCGCCGGAGCTCCACCGCCAAGTCCGTCACCGTGGTTGGGGCACGTCCCTCCACCGTAGACTGTGTAGCCGTGCGTGTTAGGTTCGCCAGAGCCCTGGGATACTCGTCCGCGCCCTTTTTCGCTTCGCCGTGGCCACCACCGGCGTATCGCCGTAGTCTAGCCCCGCCGCTCCGCCATGGCCGCCGCCGTCATCTCTAGAGTCGACAATAGGGCCGGCCAACTGGCTCATTAGATGCGCTAGGTCGAGTAGAAAGTTTGGTGAAGATGTCACCGCCGGCAACCTCGCCGTCGACGAGCTCTGGCTGCGTCCGTAGAGAGGCGCCGCCGGCTCTATTTCCGTCTCGATGACATGTGGGTCCAACTGACGCGTAGGTCCCACCGGTCAGTGACTCCATGTTTTAAATCCAGTTCAGTTTGAATGCAGATTTCACATGTTTTTGTAATTTTTGTATCTTCAACTTGCTGGCTCCATAAATTGTGAAATAAATTTGTTAGTGTTCCTTAGGAAGTGTAGTATTTAGGAAAAATATGTTTTTAACATTTACAGTAGAAAGTTTTGGAGATTTAAATAGGGATTTGAAATGTGCTTTTGAATGCATTCACATTTGTTTATTTTCTATCTAGAGTTCCTTTGCTCCAAAATTTATGAAATTTTTGTGGTAAGCTAGTCTTAGCATATATGAGCTCTGGTAAAAATTTGAGGACCAGTGCATGTGTAGATTTATAGTTATAGATTTTTCTTTTATGAATAGTTAATCCTTTCATGAATTTTTATAAATTATTTGTGAGTCCAAAATTCATGAAATTTGTTGGAGGTAATCCTAGTACCATATTGATGCTAAGAAAAATAGGAAATCTGTTGCTTGACACTTTTCAATAGGATTTTCCATTTATGCTATTTCAAGCCTTGCTTCCTTGTCATTTTTGTATAGGATGTTCTACTTAGTAAAATGACATGAAATTTTTATAGTAGTCCTTTGATAGCATTAGTAAGGCACTGTAAATTTTTGTGAATTTATGAGGTACATCTGATATGTGTTTATCATTTAACCTAGATATCTAAGTAAAATAATAAAGGCATTTAAATAAATAGTTTGGGCTTCACCATTTTATTACCTTAAATGTATTTGGTATGCTTAAACTGTTGGTAGATTCTATGTTGTCAAATGTTGAATGATTACATGAAGTAGAAGTATTATTACTTTATATTGTATGTTGAATAGTTTCCCGGATAGATTCTGTAGTTTGAGGAGTTGCATGTTGAAACTGATGTGTACTGTAAAAATGGTTAATAACAAAATGGTAGAGAATTTGATAAGCTTTCCAGAAAGTCTAGGATCACTGTTTTTGGATTAGTAGAACTCCAGTTATGAGTGAAACGAGTAGCTACTGTTTGTGGCATAGTCGATGCATTGTAGAAGTAGTTAAGTAATAATCGAGAAGAGATATGCACCTACTCAATAAACATGATGCACTTGTTAACATTATGCATTCGTAATACTTATGCCATACTCATGCATCTAGGATCGGAGGAAGAGATCACGTTGCTGGAATTCGAAGAAGCAGAGGAAGGGAACCAGCAGGAGGATCCGCAAGCCGTAGCTCCCGAAGGCGTGGAGCAGAATCCTGAAGAGCTTCCGGAGTGCCCTGACCACCGCCCTACTTCCTTTCTGCGAGGCAAGCCCCGAAGCATTATATGTCTCCCAGTAATTTACAAATGTTTACTTACGTATTTATGGTTGATGCATTAGGTTATAAGAGTTGAATGAAACCACTTGATGCATGTACATTCCTTGTCCAGATATTACACCTTTAACCGGTATAGGTCCAGGATCGAATAAATGCTTAGCCATGCTTAGACCGGTAGAAGTCAGGTGATGTCCTGTCACCTGCGAGATATAGGTGGATACCGGAGCACGGTTGGCTATATCTGCCATCGTGGAACAGAACCATGAGGTAAAAGTAAATCAAGACCGGATGGGAGGTCGATAGAGAAGCAACAAGACATGGAGGTCTTGGGTGTGGATCTATCCCCGTCTGTGTCGATCAAGGACCGTACCGTTGTTGGAACTTCTAACAAGATTGAACGCATGCCTCTCACTTAGCTGGCCGGATAACTCGTTCCGACCACGAAGCCGAGTAATTCAACTTAGGCCGGGAATCGTTCTGTTGTGCGCTCCTTCCGGGGAACGATCAGACTGAGCCCAAGGGTAGGCTTGGCCTGAGCATCCTGGCATCTGGTGTTCCAGATTGTGCGGCGCAGTATGGACCCACAAAATGTGTACCTGAGTTGTACCAAAGGTGACCTAAGGCTATCGTGGCTGGTAGACCTGGGTTTGTGTTAGGAATAAATTCCCAGCTGGTTGAAATCGATTCGAATCGCCGTCTCTCCCGGATAGTGAGAAACTTGATTAGCTCCAACATCGTAGTAACTGTGTTATGAAACATGATGGTTCGGATGAATATGGAATTACAACACCTGCTATGGTTACTATTGTATGCTTCTAAATGATATACCACATGTTTAGCACAGGATAGTTGCTAATCTAGAAATGGATAGTTATAATTAACTTGATAAAGGAATCATAATTGTACAACAGATCAATTGCCTTTTACGCAAAATGTTGTCAAGTTACGTCCACTTATACAGCCTTGCATAATCCTTGGAGTCATTTTATTTCTGGTTCATGACGGGTAAGTCTAGCTGAGTACCTTCTCATACTCAGGGTTTATTTTCCCATTGTTGCAGATGTCACTGTGTATCATGGGTATTGCAAGAGTTGCTTCTATCCCGCCGTGGATGAGGAGTAAGCCTTGGGCAGGCTTCTTTAGTAATTCCTATCTTTGCTTTTGTGGACCGTGATCTGGCTTGGCACTGTATCAAACTATGTTGGAAACTTTATCTTCGAACTTAATTGCTTTCGCTTTATTTATCAAACTCGATTTGTAATAACTTTTATTCGTACTCTGATGATGAAAAGTATCTGTGAACGTTATGTAATATGTGGCATGTATGTTGAATCCTGTACGATCTTGGTTGTTGTAAATCATTTATCAAGACCCGTCGTGGTACTCGATGGACTACCGGATTTATATGGGTTCAAGTATAACAGTGCGACCGCTTGCGGATTGCCATTGTACTTGTATTCTTATAAATTGGTCGGTTCTGCGACAGCTGGCATCAGAGCAAGATTCAACGTTAATTGTCACAAGTGTATTTAAAACAAAAGTTTTTGTTTTCCAAAAACCCTTCTCTAGCAACTATTAGTTATATAATAGGTATTTGAAATCTAAAGTGTGCCAATGATCACTTTCTGTATGCCCAAATTAAGGACTATTAGGTGGCTATTTAAGTACTAACATGGGGGTTTTTACTTCGTCGTCCATACGGCGTGCTATTGTATGGATGCCATTCACTTGAGTGGTAATGTATGGATCAAATGCCTCTACGCCAAGGTAAGATGAGTGTATGACCGCAAGATGGGAGCGTGCGGTCGAGAAGAGTTAGCTTTGGTACGGCTATGTATGCATGCTTGCATGTGTATATGGTACGTATTTAATTGTGGGTTTAAATTATTGTCGGGTAGATTGATACGGAAGTATATGTATGGGTATACATATATGAAAGTATTTACAATTACATTCTGCATATTTCATTATGGGTTTAGGGCTGAAATGAAATTTTATGCAGGTACACTAACAACGAAACGTGTAGCTCGATTAGTTACGCTATTTATGAGAGAACGTATGTATGCCACCATGTCTACCGTTAGAAACAAATTTTTTCCTAAGTTGTGAGGACATACGGCACGAGCATGCATCATGTTAAATTACCATTCACATAATTACATTGTTCCTCCCCTTATAAAATTCTTACTCGGTTATGTAACTCTTATCCATTATGGCATTGTCTCACCAAGGGGTACATGTTAATGGTGCAGATGGCACGCACCAAGCAGACTGCTCGCAAGTCCACCGGAGGCAGAGCTCCTAGCCGTCAGCTTGCTCCACGTACCCGTCAACGTCACACGTTCCTTGGAGAGTTTGGGATGCCTACACTCTTGTGGAGAGTGCTCAGCTATGTAGGCTATCCTGATGGAATGGAACCCCGCTACTTCTGGGCGAATGAGCGGTTGGGAGAAGCTCTCTTAGTTACTGTGGAGGCTGTTGTTCATCCCCGAGGTGATGATTCTGAGTGGACAGGCTAGTGTTATGAGTCAACTGGCAGGACTACTGAAGAAGCAACTAGCAGGGCAGCCTTTGGGATCCTGAGAGATATCATGGATCGTTTTCCTCAGGAGCTGGCAGCCGCTTTGGTTGGAGTTTTTCCGAGGGGCAACCCCTCCACTGACTCATGGCAGCAGGCAAGAGGAAGACCCTTGGAGATTGGTGCAGTAGAAGGGCAGAACAGTGATAACCCTGCCATGAGTGCCATATTCGCACTGATGAGAGTGTTAGATGGAGTTGAAGGTAGCCTCAGACGTGTATCTGGTGCTCTTGGTCATGCCCGTGAGGACCGACATCAGCTTCAGAGGGAGCACGACGCCAAGATTGAGAGGCTCACTGAAGAGATGACTCGGTTAACTCACCAGCGAAACGTAGCTTGGTCCAGGGAAGATGTCCTGAGAGCTCAACAGTTTGAGCTAGGACAGCAGCTGGCCAATGCATAAGAATACAATGATAATCTACATGAAGAGGTTCATCTACTGAACAATCAGCTCCACCCTTATGTCCCACCTGGAGCCATAGAAATGGATCTAGAAGGGTACGAGGAAGAAGAAGAAGTAGAACCTGAGGAAGGAGATGATCCTACGTCTGACCTCGATAGTGATCATGATGAGGATTAGATCACTTAGCACTTAGTGGAAGGACTAATGTATCACCTTTATTCATGTAATGGACCTGTAGTTCGAATTTGGCATTAGTAACCAGACTATCATGTAATGTTGATTAAGTGCACGTTTGGTTGAACATCAATGCAATTCTAGTCCTTTGTCGGTAATTATGATTTAAATTTGCATGCGTTATGAGCGTGATAAATGGTCAAATTGGTGATGTCATGTTGCGAGAATGAATTGTTATGCCTCTGTTTTTATTGTGCTTTTGAGAATTTTCTCTAGTAATTTCAGTTTGGCATGAGTACCTAATTCATCTGCAATCTCTTGACATCCACCAATAATCGCTTGTTGTTGCAACTTCGCAGATGACGCGTACCCATGCTGGAGCTGGTTGTAGCCAGGATGGCAACCATGATGACTTGCCACCCCCACCGCCGCCGTCTGCTCAGGAATTCTTTACCCAGTTCCTGGGGAGCCAGAGGACAATGGAAGAAGCTTTGCGCCTTATCGCGCAAAACACTGCTCGTGGCCACCCACATCAACCAGGGGCCGAGCCAAATCAGCACAGTACATTCAAGGAGTTTCTAGACACGAAGCCTCCGATCTTCAAGGTGGCTGAGGAACCACTGCAGGCCGATGAGTGGCTAAATACCATTGAGCAGAAATTCCATCTGTTGAGGGTCACGGAGCATCTGAAAGCAGAGTATGCTTCTCATCAATTGCAAGGACCAGCAGGGATCTGGTGGACACATTTCCTGTCATCCCTGCCTGCTAATGCGCGAGTGACCTGGGAACAGTTTAAGCTGGCTTTTAGGGGACACCATATTCCCCCAGGCCTGATGCGCATGAAAGCGGCCGAATTTATGAGGCTCACTCAGGGAACAAAGTCACTCACAGAATATATGCACGCATTCAACAACTTGTCAAGATATGCTCCTAGTTTCGTGGATACCGAGGAGAAAAAGATAGATAGTTTCAAGCGAGGTTTGGGTACCAAACTGATGAAGACTATGGCAAATTCTCGATGTGCCACGTACAATGAGTTTATTAGTGATGCCTTGACCCAAGAAAACCACAACAATATGCATGTAGTTGCTAAAGGTCGCAAGAGGGCATATGAGGCCGGTGCATCCGGATCTTTCTAGTCAAAAGCACCTATCACAGCTAGGCCACAATTCCGTCCACATGCACCCAAGTTTAGGCCTCCACCACCGAAAGCTCAGAATAATAGGCCACAGAAACCATTCCGTAAGGCGTTCACTATTGCCTTACCAAAAGGAAATGGTAATCAGGACAGCTCCACTGGATTCAAAAGTAATCAACCATGTTTCAACTGCAACCAACTAGGTCATTGGTCCAAGGAATGCCCCCACCCCAAGAGGAATGGCAACCCAAATCAGAACAATCAGAGGCAGGTGAATGCCAGGGCACGTCAGGGACAAGTGCATTATACCACTATGGAGGAAGTGCCCGCCGGAGAAGTTGTCACGGCTGGTATGTTTCTCGTCAACAAGCATCCCACTGTTGTTTTATTTGATTCGGGAGCTTCTCATTCATTTATGAGTCAAGCATTTGCATCTAGACATGATCAAGAAATAATCGAAGTAACCAAAGGGGGTTTTAACATAAGTTCAGCAGGGGGAACTGTTACTACCAAAAAGATAGTAAAAAATATACTCATCTCGATACAAGGGAGGGAGTACACAACAGATTTGATAATATTGTCGGGGTTGTCGATAAGTGTAATCTTAGGCATGAATTGGATGAAGTATTATGGTGCTCTTATTGACACCAGCACCCGTACTATCATGTTGAGAGAACCCACGGGAGGGAATGCTTTTCTAGTACCCCTCTCCCGCAATTTTGAACCCCAACATTTAGCCTATGCTATCCAAACCACCACAGTATGTGATATCCCCGTGGTTTGTGAGTTTCCGGATGTATTCCCAGAAGAATTACCAGGTCTACCACCAGATAGGGACATGGAATTTAAGATTGAATTAGTGCCAGGTACCGCACCCATATCCAGAAGGCCCTATAGAATGCCACCCAATGAGTTAGCAGAACTTAAGGTTCAATTGCAAGATCTATTGGACAAGGGTCTTATCCAACCTAGCTCATCTCTGTGGGGATGCCTAGCCTTGTTTGTGAAAAAGAAGGATAAGTCACTGAGAATGTGTGTAGATTACAGACCACTCAATGCTGTGACCATCAAGAACAAATATCCGTTGCCCCGCATAGACATCTTGTTCGATCAGCTAGCGAAGGCAAAAGTATTCTCCAAAATTGATTTGAGATCAGGTTACCATCAGATAAAGATCAGACCAGAGGATATACCTAAAACTGCTTTCTCTACTAGGTACGGCTTATATGAGTATTTGGTTATGTCTTTCGGACTAACAAATGCTCCAGCCTATTTCATGTACCTAATGAACTCGGTATTCATGCCCGAACTTGATAAGTTCGTGGTCGTGTTTATCGATGACATATTGATTTATTCAGAAAATGAGTCAGATCATGAGGAGCATCTGAGGATTGTCCTATCCAGACTAAGGGAGCATAAGCTATATGCCAAGTTTAGCAAATGTGAATTTTGGATGAGCAAAGTACCTTTCTTAGGTCACATTTTATCAAGAGATGGAATCTCAGTAGACCCATCCAAAGTACAAGAGGTCATGGATTAGAAAGCCCCAACTTCGGTTCACGAAGTTCAGAGTTTTCTAGGGTTAGCAGGATACTATCGTCGGTTTATTCTAGATTTCTCAAAGATAGCTAAGCCTATGACTAGACTACTTCAGAAAGATGAGAAGTACAAATGGACACAAGAATGTGAAACAACTTTTCACACCCTCAGAACTTTGTTGACTACAGCGCCTGTGCTAGCACAAGCAGACATTGAAAAGCCTTTTGATGTATTTTGTGATGCATCAGGAATAGGTTTGGGATGTGTGCTTATGCAAGAAGGGAGAGTTATTGCATATGCTTCTCGGCAATTGAGAAAACATGAAGTCAACTACCCTACACATGATTTGGAACTTGCAGCCGTTGTTCATGCATTAAAGATATGGAGACATTACTTGTTGGGCAATGTATGTCATATCTATACTGACCACAAAAGTCTCAAGTATATCTTTACCCAGCCAGAACTGAACATGAGACAACAAAGATGGTTAGAATTGATTAAGGACTATAATTTAGAAGTGCATTACCATCCGGGTAAAGCAAATGTAGTAGCCGATGCACTTAGTCGGAAGTCCCATTACAACACTGTGGAAGCATTGTTGGAAGATGGATTCAACTTGTTACATCCTACTGTACTACACAATATCACAATCAGTTATTCACTTGAGAGCAAAATCATAGAGCTACAGCAGACAGATGTAGGAATAAGTCACATCAAGAGAAAAATGCAAGAGCAAGAAACCAAACATTTTAGATTGGACGAAAGAGGTGTATTATGGTTTGAGGACCGACTAGTGGTACCAAAAGACCGTGAGCTAAGGAATCAAATTTTAGAAGAAGCTCACTCATCCAAATTGTCTATCCATCCGGGTAGTAGTAAAATGTATCAAGATTTAAGAACCCATTTTTTGGTGGACTAAGATGAAGAAAGAGATCGCAGCCTATGTTGCTAGGTGTGATAACTGCAGTAGAGTGAAAGCCGTCCATATGAAAACTGCTGGATTACTTCAGCCATTGCCTATTCTAGGATGGAAATGGGAGGAAATCAGCATGGACTTTATCACAGGCCTTCCAACGATGCCATAAGGTCATGATTCAATATGGGTTATTGTTGATCGTCTCACCAAGTCAGCACATTTTGTACCAGTTCACACAACATATCACGTGGGGAAACACTCTGAGTTATATGTTTCCCAGATCGTGAGACTGCATGGAGTACCCAGGACCATAATCTCAGATCGAGGACCACAGTTCATAGCTCGTTTCTGGGAGCACTTACACCAAGCTTTGGGAACCAAGCTAATCAGAAGTTCAGCTTATCATACGCAAACTTCAGGACAGATAGAGCGAGTGAACCAAATCCTAGAAGATTTACTTAGAGCTTGTGTTATATCTTCAAAAGATTCATGGGGGAAATGGTTACCTTTAGCTGAATTCTCCTATAACAACAGTTATCAAGCGAGTATCAAAATGGCTCCATTTGAAGCCTTGTATGGCAGAAAGTGCAGAACTCCATTGAATTGGATTGAGCCCGATGAAAGGAGATACTTTGGTATTGATTTTGTCAATGAAGCCGAAGAGCAAGTACGTATCATCCAACAACACATGAAGGCAGCTCAATCAAGACAGAAGAGTTATGCTGACAGAAGAAGAAGACCACTAACTTTTGAAGTGGGTGACTATGTATACTTGAGAGTATCACCCATGAGAGGTGTGAAAAGATTTGGGATGAAAAAGAAGCTTTCACCAAGATATGTAGGGCCATACAAAATTTTGGAATGAAAAGGGAAGGTTGCGTATAAGTTACAACTTCCACCAGAGATGAGTGCAATCTTTGATGTGTTCCATGTTTCTTAGCTAAAGAAATGTCTTCGAGTACCGGAAGAAGCTATTGTACCCACCAACGTGCAGCTCCAATCAGATTTGACCTATGAAGAAAAGCCAATTCGAGTATTAGAAGAGATGGAGAGAGTGACAAGGAGTAAGATTATTAAGTTCTATAAGGTGGTGTAGAACAATCATAGTGAACAAGATGCTACGTGGGAAAGAGAAGATTATCTACGAGAAGTTTATCCCGCCTTTTTCCAAGAATGGTAGGTCTTGCAAATCTCAGGATGAGATTTTTATAAGGGGGAGGGGCTGTAACACCTTGGGTGTTAGCCTTGCATAACATGAGCATGATCATCACGCATTCATAAACAAGCATTTACAATTGAAACATTTGATTGAAACATCTGCAACATTTGCTTGTTATCGCATGTTTCATTATCATATGCAACATTTCTCGTTATTTCATGTCTCCATGTGTATCTGCAAATGATCATGAATGAAAACATGTACTTGGTAGAAGTGAGTCACAAAAACATGTAACCACACTTGGGTTAGCAATTAGAACATTGTTCATGAAAGTCACTTTTCTTAATCAAGCCTTTAAGGCATGTTTCCTGTGATTGCCCTAACTAGCTCTATGAGTGACTACTACATAAAATGATTGAATGACCTTGCAAATTGCTTAAACATGCTTAGGATATCATTATGAACAACTTTGGTATTTAGGGCTAGGGCTAATTTGGTCATTTAGTCATGGTTTGAGTATGTATCATAATTTCAAAGTGACATGTTTGACTAAAGTTGAACTAGATGTTAGAGACCTTGCATGGAGGAGATCACTAAAGCAAAGTTGTAGGGTTTGACATAAGGAACAACTTTTATTTTTAAGTCATGAACTGATTTAGCTTCTAACATGCTTGAATAGGTCCCACAAAAATCAGCAAAATCAAATTTTTTCTAAGTCTGGATCACTGACAGCCTGACAAGCTGACCTTGAGCATGACTTTACTCTGTTTCTGTTGTGAATTAGAACAAGTGCTTTGAACAAATATTGTAGCTGGTACATAGGTCTACAAATTCGGTTTAGGAAGTTTTGGCTAGAAGTCCACGGATTAAGAGTTTGTTCAATGTGAAAACCCGTCGTCAGGCTCGGTTTCGGTTCACTGAACGAACTGAATCAAACCTTCGGTGGCCGACCGACGCCAAAGCGCGAACGCCGTGTGTCTGCGGCGATAGCAGCGCATCGCCAATGCCCTAATCGCACAGGCCACGATGCACCTGGGCACGGCCTTAACCCCACCAGTGTCTGCCCGAGCCATCCCGCGCCCTCATTTCGCTTTTCTCGGCCTCTCTTCCTCGCCGCAGCAGCAGCCAAGCTCCCGCAGCTCCGCCATCGCCATAGCCGTGCACAAGCTTGTGCCTAGCCACTCCATCACCACCGCAGCACTCCATCGCCACCCCAGCAACCCCCTGCCTCCTCCCGTGCCCGCTGACAGCATTCGGTAAGCGCCAGCGTCGTGTGCAAGCTCGCCGGAGCTCCACCGCCAAGTCCGTCACCGTGGTTGGGGCACGTCCCTCCACCGTAGACTGTGTAGCCATGCGCGTTAGGTTCGCCTGAGCCCCGGGATACTCGTCCATGCCCTTTTTTGCTTCGCCGTGGCCTCCACCGACGTACCGCCGTAGTCCAGCCCCAACGCTCCGCCATGGCCGCCGCCGTCATCTCTAGAGTCGACAATAGGGTCGGCCAACTGGCTCATTAGATGCGCTAGGTCGAGTAGAAAGTTTGGTGAAGATGTCACCGCCGGCAACCTCGCCGTCGACGAGCTCTGGCCGCGTCCGTAGAGAGGCGCCGCCGGCTCTGTTTCTATCTCGATGACGTGTGGGTCCAACTGACGCGTAGGTCCCATCGGTCAGCGACTCCATGTTTTAAATCCAATTCAGTTTGAATGCAGATTTCACATGTTTTTGTAATTTTTGTATCTTCAACTTGCTGGCTCCATAAATTGTGAAATAAATTTGTTAGTGTTCCTTAGGAAGTGTAGTATTTAGGAAAAATATGTTTTTAACATTTACAGTAGAAAGTTTTGGAGATTTAAATAGGGATTTGAAATGTGCTTTTGAATGCATTCAAATTTGTTTATTTTCTATCTAGAGTTCCTATGCTCCAAAATTTATGAAATTTTTGTGGTAAGCTAGTCTTAGCATATATGAGTTCTGGTAAAAATTTGAGGACCAGTGCATGTGTAGATTTATAGTTATATATTTTTCTTTTATGAATAGTTAATCCTTGCATGAATTTTTATAAATTATTTGTGAGTCCAAAATTCATGAAATTTGTTGGAGGTAATCCTAGTACCATATTGATGCTAAGAAAAATAGGAAATCTATTGCTTGACACTTTTCAATAGGATTTTCCATTTATGCTATTTCAAGCCTTGCTTCCTTGTCATTTTTGTATAGGATGTTCTACTTAGTAAAATGACATGAAATTTTTATAGTAGTCCTTTGATAGCATTAGTAAGGCACTGTAAATTTTTGAGAATTTATGAGGTACATCTGATATGTGTTTATCATTTAACCTAGATATCTAAGTAAAATAATAAAGGCATTTAAATAAATAGTTTGGGCTTCACCATTTTATTACCTTAAATGTATTTGGTATGCTTAAACTGTTGGTAGATTCTATGTTGTCAAATGTTGAATGATTACATGAAGTAGAAGTATTGTTACTTTATATTGCATGTTGAATAGTTTCCCGGATAGATTCTGTAGTTTGAGGAGTTGCATGTTGAAACTGATGTGTACTGTAAAAATGGTTAATAACAAAATGGTAGAGAATTTGATAAGCTTTCCAGAAAGTCTAGGATCACTATTTTTGGATTAGTAGAACTCTAGTTATGAGTGAAACGAATAGCTACTATTTGTGGCATAGTCGATGCATTGTAGAAGTAGTTAAGTAATAATCGAGAAGAGATATGCACCTACTCAATAAACATGATGCACTTGTTAACATTATGCATTCGTAATACTTATGCCATACTCATGCATCTAGGATCGGAGGAAGAGATCATGTTGCTGGAATTCGAAGAAGCAGAGGAAGGGAACCAGCAGGAGGATCCGCAAGCCACAGCTCCTGAAGGCATGGAGCAGAACCCTAAAGAGCTTCCAGAGTGCCCTGACCACCGCCCTACTTCCTTTCTGCGAGGCAAGCCCTGGAGCATTATAAGTCTCCCAGTAATTTACAAATGTTTACTTACGTATTTATGGTTGATGCATTAGGTTATAAGAGTTGAATGAAACCACTTGATGCATGTACATTCCTTGTCTAGATATTACACCTTTAATCGGTATAGGTCCAGGATCGAATAAATGCTTAGCCATGCTTAGACCGGTAGAAGTCGGGTGATGTCCTGTCACCTGCGAGATATAGGTGGATACCGGAGTACGGTTGGCTATATCTGCCATCGTGGAACAGAACCATGAGGTAAAAGTAAATCAAGACCGGACGGGAGGTCGATAGAGAAGCAACAAGACATGGAGGTCTTGGGTGTGGATCTATCCCCGTCTGTGTTGATCAAGGACCGTACCATTGTTAGAACTTCTGACAAGATTGAACGCATGCCTCTCACTTAGCTGGCCGGATAACTCGTTCCGACCACGAAGTCGAGTAATTCAACTCAGGCCGGGAATCGTTCTGTTGTGCGCTCCTTCCGGGGAACGATCAGACTGAGCCCAAGGGCAGGCTTGGCCTGAGCATCCTGGCATCTGGTGTTCTAGATTGTGCGGCGTAGTACGGACCCGCAAAATGTGTACCTGAGTTGTACCAAAGGTGACCTAAGGCTATCGTGGCTGGTAGACCTGGGTTTGTGTTAGGAATAAATTCCTAGCTGGTTGAAATCGATTCGAATCACCGTCTCTCCCGGATAGTGAGAAACTTGATTAGCTCCAACATCGTAGTAACTGTGTTATGAAACATGATGGTTCGGATGAATATGGAATTACAACACCTGCTATGGTTACTATTGTATGCTTCTAAATGATATACCACATGTTTGGCACAGGATAGTTGCTAATCTAGAAATGGATAGTTATAATTAACTTGATAAAGGAATCATAATTGTACAACGGATCAATTGCCTTTTACGCAAAATGTTGTCAAGTTACGTCCACTTATACAGCCTTGCATAATCCTTGGAGTCATTTTATTTCTGGTTCATGACGGGTAAGTCTAGCTGAGTACCTTCTCGTACTCAGGGTTTATTTTCCCATTGTTGCAGATGGCACTGTGTATCATGGGTATTGCAAGAGTTGCTTCTATCCCGCCGTGGATGAGGAGTAAGCCTTGGGCAGGCTTCTTTAGTAATTCCTATCTTTGCTTTTGTGGACCGTGATCTGGCTTGGCACTGTATCAAACTATGTTGGAAACTTTATCTTCGAACTTAATTGCTTCCGCTTTATTTATCAAACTCGGTTTATAATAACTTTTATTCGTACTCTGATGATGAAAAGTATTTGTGAACGTTATGTAATATGTGGCATGTATGTTGAATCCTGTACGATCTTGGTTGCTGTAAATCGTTTATCAAGACCCATCGTGGTACTCGACGGACTACCGGGTTTATATGGGTTCAAGTATAACAGTGCGACCGCTTGCGGATTGCCATTGTACTTGTATTCTTATAAATTGGTCGGTTCTGTGACATCCATGAGGATGCCTAGGAGGCTCCTGCTATCCATAACATACCTCATGCAATTTGACAGGCTGATCCTATAGCCTTAGTATCTCCCGGGCCCTGAAACTCATCACCCTGTAGTCTCTGCCGTTGAATGCAAAGTGTACGAAGTTGTGCTGTGGGTCAACGTAGAGCGAAGCATAAAACTGCCGAACCCAAGATGGCACATACAGTCCAGTCCGGCCAATCAGATCTGACAACCCTGGCAAATATGACAAGTAGGGGCGGATATGTTCTCCAGCTGCTGCCACAATAGACTCTATACTGCATACCCGCTGAGATCTGAACATTGCCCCACTGTTGAGATAAGCGTTGTAGAAATCCTCCTGCAGTGGCGTGTAGAAACCCTCAGCTGCTCTCTCATCCCTCCTTGGAGGGAACCACACCTCAAACTCAACAAACCTCAGCTGCCGAACCTGTCTGGCCGTGGCAGCCCTCAAGTCAAGGTGTACCACTGGAGGCAAACCCTATGGTCTAGGTGGTGGGCATGAACCCCTGCGCTGTGTAGCTGGCCTCGGTTGAACTGTAGCACTGGAACGACCAGAGCGGCGTAGCTGGGGTGCCTGCTCGGTCTCCTTGGCCTGCTGGCCCTCCTGTGTATCCTGAGCTGGCTGAGGCTCTACTGGTGGGGGCTGCTGTTGTGGCTCCTACTGGGGCTCCCCCTAATGTCGAGGCTCCTCAATAGCCAGTCGACGTCCTACCATCATGACAGTCCTAGGTGGACCACCATGACGATGTTCAGCCTCCTCAACCGCTGCCCTCTGTGCTGGTGTGAGCTGTGGATCTACAATGACAACACCACTACGAGCACCACCTCTCTTGGCACGCTCTGCTGCCTCAGCGACTGCTGCTGCTCTTGCTGTCTCTATGTCGGGGTACTTGCGCTTCTTGGATGTCACCTGCTTCGTTGCCTTGCCTTTCGATCCTATAGGCTGGCGAGGCGGGGGCCTCTGATCGTCATCTCCTGGACCACCACCAACATTCTTTGTGTGAGCCATCTGATCTGACAAGAAGATGAACTGCCGCTGATGAAGATCAACTGTCAAACTGACACTCCTAAGGCTTGGCCTCGATCCGTACTCACGAGCTTGGCTCCGAGTTGTCTGATAACTGCCACAAGAACCTCAATGACACCGACTCGCTGCACGATGGAATAGATGGATATACAAATAAATACAATATATCTAATAGATGCGAATGACCTAGGAAGCAAGCAATGTAGGTACAAAATTGAGATGACGGGCATGCTACCTGACGATCAGCGATCCAGGAAAAGAAGAGACGTCGCGCGGGGAAACACTGAACCGGCTAGGGTTAGGGTTCTCGAAGCTCTGCGAAGAATCGACCGGGGATCAGCGACAATGACAAAGTTAGGGTTGCTGCGCTGACGCTAGGTAATTAGATGAATTGGCAGAAGGGCCTTACCGGCGTGGAGGCAGGGCTGGGGCATGGCAGATCGGCGCGGAGGAGCTGCTCGCTGGCTGGAGACGCTAGATGCACTGGCTCGGCTCCGGCGGCGCTGGATCATGAGAGGCGCGTGGGAGCAGAGGACGGCGATGTGGTGACGCGTGGTGGCTTGAGCGCACGAGGAGGCTCGGTGGGAGCAAGAGCAGGGCAAACGGTGGTGGCGCGCGGCTGCAGTGGATGGCGGCGCGTGGAGCTAGATGGCGGCGTTGGCTTGGGAGGCATGCGGTGAGCTGGCAAGGCATGCTGTGGTGGCGTCAGCGGCTTGGGCATTGGACTAGATGGGGTGGTACGGCCGGATTGGATTAAATAGGTCCCCCAACGCAATAGCTAAGGAAACAGAAGAAGAGTCCTGATGTCGCGCAAGATCCACTGACCGGACGCTCCGGTGGTAGCGACCGGACGCTACCACCTAGGGTCCGGTCAATTCCAGAGAGGTCCAATTCCTCTGGAATCGCGACCGGACGCGTCCGATGGTCCATGACCGAACGCAGGTAGGGTCCGGTTAGTACAGCATGTTTCTTCTTCAAACGACTGGACGCTGGATCCCTTCCTGACCGGACGCATAAACACAGCGTCCGGTCACTCCTTCAGCAGCTGTTCAGCACCTGTGAACTGACCGGACGCTGGACAGCAGCATCCGGTGCAGTGTCCGGTGGTCCTTTTCTAGCAAATCTTCAAAGTTCCTTTGCGCTGCCTGTTCCCAATCAAGTCCCAACTTAAATAAGATCCAAATAAACACCAATTGGGACTGATGTGAGTGACCTCTCTCAAACCCTCATATTTTTCAAAATATTTTGCCTTAGGCTATAATTCTTTTTAAGAAAATAGGCAATAAGAGGGCAAATGAAACAAAACGACAAAACAACATTCATGCATATGCAATACTTTGTAAGTAAATCTAGATGCTTGTCAAGTTTGATCCAAGGTTAAGCTTCTTCACACGCTTTTCAGCGGTTATCTTAACCATGTTAGACAAGCCCTATATGCATTGCCAAAAATTAAACATGTTGTATATTATAATGAATGCAAGGGACAACACAAGCTCAATTTTTAGTGAAGTTGCTAAAGTCAAGTACATTGAGCTCATTCTGCAATCTACAAAATGTAGCATCATCTAGCGGTTTAGTGAGGATATCCGCTAATTGATCTTCGGTTCTTACACCTTCTAGTGATATATCATTTTTAGCAACATGATCTCTTAGAAAGTGATGGCGGATATCTATGTGCTTGGTGCGAGAGTGTTGAACCAGATTATTTGCAAGTTTTACCGCACTTTCATTGTCGCACAAAAGAGGTACCTTTTCTAGAACTACACCATAGTCTAGCAAAGTTTGTTTCATGTATAAAATTTGTGCACAACAAGCACCCGCGGCAATGTATTCCGCTTCGGCGGTGGACAAAGCCACACTATTTTGTTTCTTGGAGGACCAAGACACAAGTGATCTACCAAGCAAATGGCATCCTCCGGATGTGCTCTTTCTATCAACTTTGCAACCGGCATAATCTGAATCGGAATAGCCAACTAATTCAAATATAGCTCCTTTGGGATACCAAAGGCCAATGCTTGGTGTGTGCTTAAGGTACCTAAGGATTCGTTTTACGGCTATTAAATGTGTTTCCTTAGGATTAGCTTGAAATCTAGCACACATACACACGCAAAACATGATGTCGGGCCTAGATGCGGTTAAATATAACAAGCTACCAATCATAGAATGGTAGAAAGTTTGATCAACCAGGTTACCTCCCTCATCTAGGTCGAGATGTCCATTGGTAGGCATTGGTGTCTTGATTGGCTTACATTCATCCATCTTGAATCTCTTGAGAAGATCTTTAGTGTATTTCTCTTGAGAGATGAAGATGCCTTCTTTCATTTGCTTGACTTGAAAACCAAGAAAGAATGTAAGCTCACCAATCATGGACATCTCAAACTCCTTCGACATCAATTCACCAAATTCTTTGCATGAGTCTTCATTTGATGATCCAAAGATGATATCATCAACATATACTTGACAAATGAAGATATGCCCATCAAGCTTCTTGGTGAATAGTGTGGTGTCGACCTTCCCAATGGTGAAGCCCTTCTCAATGAGGAAGTCCTGAAGGCGCTCATACCAAGCTCTTGGGGCTTGCTTAAGCCCATATAGTGCCTTGGACAACCTATAAACATGATTAGGATATGTAGGGTCTTCAAACCCGGGAGGTCGATCAACATAGACTAGTTCATTAATAAAGCCATTTAAAAATGCACTTTTCACATCCATTTGATATAGTTTCATTTCATGATGTGATGCATATGCAAGTAGGATACAAATGGCTTCTAATCTTGCAACCAGTGCAAAGGTCTCTCCAAAATCCAAACCTTCAACTTGAGAGAACCCCTTTGCCACTAGTCTTGCCTTGTTCCTCACAACAACACATTGATCATCTTGCTTGTTGCGGAACACCCACTTTGTTCCAATGACTCTTGCACCTTTTGGTCGCTCTTCAAGAGTCCAAACTTTATTGCGAGTGAAGTTGTTCAACTCTTCATGCATGGCATTGATCCAATCCGGATCTTTGAGAGCTTCTTCTACCTTGGTAGGCTCATAGCAAGAGACAAAAGAGTGATAAGCAATAAATGAAGCAAGTTTTTGAGATCGAGTCATTACACCCTTTGATGGACTCCCTATGATGAGATCTTGTGGATGATCTTGTAGTAGAGGTGTATTTCTTCTATTGACCACTTGAGGAGGCGGTTGTGGAGCATCAACATCTTGTGCTTGTACCACCATTTGCTCATGGGAGATATGAGTATCTTCATTTTCTTCTCTCCCATCTTTTTCACCATCTTGTGGCACACTTGATGAAGAAGGTTGATCAATGACTTGTACATCATCTTTTGGCTTGATGTCTCCAACCGGAATGTTCTTCATAGCCTCCCTCAATGGTTCATCACCTACATCATCAAGATTCTCATGTGCTCCTTGGGAGCCATTAGATTCATCAAATTCCACATCATATGTTTCTTCAACCAAGCCGGTGGCATGATTAAATACTCTATATGCTTTGGACTTTGATGAGTAACCAACAAGAAAACCAATATCACAACATCTTTGAAACTTCCCTAGATGTTGCCGCTTCTTGTAGATGTAGCATTTGCAACCAAACACTCTAAAGAAGGAGACGTCCGGCTTCTTCCCATTGAGCAACTCATAAGGTGTCTTGCTAAGGAACTTTTGAAGGAATAGGTGGTTTGATGCATAGCAAGCGGTGTTGATTGCTTCCACCCATAGAGCTTCGGGGGTGTTGTACTCACTAGCATAGTTCTTGCAAGAGTGATCAAGGTCCGGTTCTTCCTCTCAACTACACCATTTTGTTGAGGAGTATAAGTTGCGGAGACTTCATGCTTGATCCCAACTTTATCACAATAAGCTTCAATGTTTGTGTTATCAAATTCTTTTCCATTGTCACTTCTTATCTTCTTGAGCTTCACTTCAAATTCATTTTGAGCTCTCTTGGCAAACTTCTTGAAGCAAGATGCAACTTCGGATTTGTCATGAAGGAAAAATACCCATGTATACCTTGAATAGTCATCAACAATCACAAGACAATAGGGATTCCCTCCCAAACTCTTGTATGTTGTTGGTCCAAATAAATCCATGTGTAGGAGTTCTAGCACTCTTGTGGTTGACATGAAAGCTTTGGTTGGATGAGTATTTGCAACTTGCTTGCGGGCTTGACATGCACTACAAAGCTTGTCCTTCTCAAACTTTACATCCTTCAACCCTCTCACCAAATCATTCTTCATAAGCTTCTTGAGTGAGCTCATCCCAACATGAGCAAGTCTTCTATGCCATAGCCACCCAAGTGTTGTTTTGGTGAATAGGCAAGTCTTCAAATTGGCATCTTTGGAGGTGAAGTCCACTAGATATAAGTTGTTGTATCTAAATCCATTGAATATCACTTGATTATCATCTACCTTGGATACAACAACCTCCTTCTCGGTGAACAAGCATTGGAAACCAAGATCACACAATTGTCCAACGGATAGCAAGTTGAAGCTCAATGAAGCAACATAGAGCACATTGGAGATGGAATGATCATTTGATATTGCCACTTTGCCCAATCCTTTAACCTTGCCCTTTGAGTTATCTCCAAATGTTATTTTCTCTTGTCCATCTACCTCTTCATCTAGTGAGGTGAACATACGAGGATCACTGGTCATATGTTGAGTGCAACCACTATCAATAACCCAATGACTTCCACCGGTCTTGTAGTTCACCTACACACAAGAGATTCAAGCTTTAGGAATCCAAACTTGTTGAGGGCCCTTCACCTTCTCAACAAGTGACTTAGCCACCCAAATCTTCTTGGGCCTATTCTTGTTAGGGGGGCCTAAGAACATGACTTTCATCTTCCCACTAGAGTCCTTTCTAAGCATGTAGTGAGCATTGAAGGCAAAGGGTCTAGCATGCTTGGGCAAGGGTTGTGGCGGTGGAGTTTGGCACTCATGAGCAAAGTGGCCTTCTTGTACACACTCAAAACATCTCTTTGGCTTTGGCTTTGGCTTTGATTGTTGTTGTTGAACTTGAGCCTTCTTCTTCTCTACACTTGCCACATATCCAATGCCACTTCTATCCATCTTCATGATGGTGTTCATGAGTAGCTCACTTTGGAGATGCTTGCCTCTTGCAAACTTGCTCAATCCCACCTTGAGATGCTCTTTCTCCATCTTGAGCTTCTTGTTCTCTTCCTTGAGAACATCATTGTTCTTCTCTTCCTTGAGCTTCTTGTTTTCTTCTTTGAGCTTCTCATTCTCAAGGATCAACTCTTCATCATGATCATGAGTTTCTAGCATAATGGCATTGTGGCTTTTGATCTCTTCAAGATCTTTCTTGAGCTTCTCATTATCACTCTTGAGCTTGACATATTCATCATAGTCATTGCACTCAACCACTTGCTTGCCTTTGCCACTAGATCCTTGCTCAATGCTCTCATCAATCAAATCATCACATGATGTAGCTATATCAATCTTAACAACATGGTTAGTAGCATCATGTGGCTCATTTGGTAAAAATTCTTGAGCAATAATAAGAGTATCATGATTGATCTTAAGAGTTCTATACTCGTCTTTTAGCTTGTTGTGGCTAGTGATGAGCTCATTGTGCACCCACTCAAGTTTATCATGTTTATCTTTAAGCTCTTTCTTAGAAGATTTGAGCTCCTTGAGTTTGGATGATATAGTATCATTAGTTTCTCTAAGCTCATCATTAGCCTTTTCCAATGTATCACATTTTGCTAAAAGTGAATCATTTTTAGCATCAAGCTTTTCATTTTTAGCTCTACTCTTCCTAATGATCTTAGTGTATTTTCTTAGTATTTTGACAAGATCATCATATGAAGGTGAATCATCATCATCGCTATCATTATCACTATCATCATCACTAGCATGTTCATCATCACTACTATCACCATCATTTGATACCTTGCGTTCACCCTTGGCCATAAGGCATAGGTGTTTAGAGGATGATGGCGATGGTGGCGGTGAAGATGAAAGATCAATAGCAATGGCGGCCACCTTCTCATTGTCACTATCATCATCGGATGATCCACTTGATGAATCAATGTCCGTGAGCCAATCACCGATGATGTAGGCCTTTCCACTCTTCTTCTTCTTATGGAAGTCTCTCTTTTTGCCATCTCTCTTCTTGTATGGCTTGTTCTTCTTCTTCTCATCTTCATCTTCATTGCTTGAGTCATCTTTCTTGCCCTTGTTCTTGTTCTTGAACTTGTCTTTCTTGGGCTTTGTGCATTGATGAGCGAGATGGCCAAGTTCGCCACAATTATAGCAATCCATCTCGGAGATAGGCTTTCTTCTTGAGCTTGTGAAGAACTTCTTCTTCTTGCCATCGAACTTGATGCCACTCTTGTTGAGCTTCTTTAGCATCTTGGCGGTCTTCTTCACCATGAGAGCAAGACTTTCATCATCAACTTCATCTTCACTTGAGCTTTCATACTCAAGTCTTGCCTTGCCCTTCTCTTGGCTAGCTTTGAATGCTAAGTCTTTGTCTTTCTTCTTGTTAGAGGATGAGCCATCTTGTGGCGTGATGTGCATGTACATCTCATGAGCATTGATCTTTCCCAAGATTTGTGTTGGTGTAGCAGTGGAAAGATCACCTTGGTGTAGCACGGTCACAATATGCCCATATTTGTCAATGGGGAGGACACTCAAGATCTTTCTCACAACGTCGGATGGTGACATTTAAGTAAGTCCAAGCCCATTGACTTCCTCTACAAGAACATTCAAACGTGAATACATCTCATTAGCACATTCTTTGGAAAGCATCTCAAATGAATTTAGCTTTTTAATCACAAGATGATAGCGTTCCTCACGCTCACTCTTGGTTCCCTCATGGAGCGCACAAATGTCCGACCATAGTGCATGGGCGTCTTTGTGGTTCCTTACGCGGTTGAACACATCCTTGCAAAGGCCTCTAAAGATGGTGTTGCGAGCCTTTGCATTCCATTTTTCATAATTAACCTCATCGCCTTGTAGGTTAGTAGCATCCCGAGGTTTTAGAAAGCCTTGTGAGGCGGCTCTAAGGATACCAACGTCTAGAGCTTCTAAGTACGCCTCCATGTGGATTTTCCAATATGGAAAGTCATCTCCCTTAAAGATAGGAGGAGGTCCATCCCCATGAGACATCTTGCTCTAAGCGGTTAAGCTTAAAAACGTGAGCACGAGGCTCCGATGCCAATTGAAAGGATCAAGATGCCCAAGAGGGGGGGGTGAATTGGGCTAATTCTAAATTTTCTTGCAATAATCAAATCCTATGGATAGCCCAATTAACCCCTTGTGCCTAGAAAAGTGTTTCTATTGATCTAACGCACAAAGGACTTGCAACCTATGTTCCAAACTTACTTTAGCACGACAATTCTATGAATGTAAGAACAAGTATTGAATTGCTTAAAGTAAATGCTCAAAGTAAATGCTCAAGGTAAATAAAGAGAGAGAGGAACGTGGTGATGTTTTGCCGAGGTATCGGAGAGTAGCCACTCCCCACTAGTCCTCATTGGAGCACCCGCACAAGGGTGTAGCTCCCCCTTGATCCACGCAAGGATCAAGTGCTCTCTACAGGTTGATTCTTCGACACTCCGTCGTGACAAATCACCCAAAGCCGCTCACAACTTGAGTTGGGTCACCCACAAGCTCCGCCGGGTGATCACCAAGCTCCCAATCACCACCAAGCCATCTAGGTGATGGCGATCATCAAGAGTAACAAGCATGAACTCTCACTTGGCCACGCGAAGCCTAATGAGAAGATGGATGCACACTTGTCTACTCTTGATTCACTAATGAAGCTACTCTCTTGGATTCACGAATCTCAATCACCTCACTAGGACCTTTCTCTTCTTGGCACTCTCAAATGTGTTTCTCAGCTGTTGGAATGAGCAAAAAGTAACTCCACACATGAGTGGAGCTTCTATTTATAAGGCAGCCTAAAAAACAAACAGTTATGAGCTTCTACGGGGTGACCGGACGCTCCGGTCAGGTTGACCGGACGCTCCGGTCAGTTCAACCCGCATTCCAGTGAAAATGTGTTGACCGGACGCTGGCAGGGTCCGGTCACCACTGACCAGACGCGTCCGGTCGCATTAAACCCTTACTGGAACCTTACTGTACTCGACCGGACGCTGAACCCCCAGGGTCCGGTCAGGACTGACCGGACGCGTTCGGTCGTAGATTCCCTTCTCTAGAACCTTACTGGAGTCGACCGAACGCTGCCTCTCAGCGTCCGATCACTTGACCTCTCTAGCGTCTGGTCGCACTGAACACAGTCGCTTGATCAAATGAACTGACCGGACTCTACGGCCAGCGTCCGGTCGCACCGGAGCCAGTGTTCGGTCAGCATTTGACCCTCCATTCACTTCCAACTCTCGAACATATGTGAATGAAGTTTGCTCCAATGGATCATAGGGTTGTTGTGGAGCTACCTAGTGCTAGTTTTAACAAGTGTGCACCACACCTAACTCACTAGACTCATCTAGGTCAAGCTACCCGTCCATACCCCCCTTAATAGTACGGCCAAAGGAAAAACAAAGTCCTAGACTACTCTAAGTGTCACTCTAACTCCAATCGACACTTAGAACTAGTCATCCTTAACCTTGTCGTCCATCCTTTGAAAACCGAAATGATTTCCATCGTAGGGGCATGACCACCTCGATTGCCCAATCGATCTCCATTACCATGACCTAACTTAATTGCCTCTGCAAAACACACATTAGTCATAGTAATCTTGTATTGTCATTAATCATCGAAACCCAACACGGGGTCTAGATGCTTTCAAGCTCAACCCTGAGAAGTGCGTTTTCGGGGTCCCGAGGGGCATGCTGCTTGGTTTCATCGTCTCCGAGCATGGCATCGAGGCCAACTCGGAGAAGATGTCGGCCATCACATGGATGGGCCTGATTCAGAACGTAAAGGGGGTATAGCGAGTTATAGGGTGTCTCGCCGTGTTCAACCGCTTCATCTCATGCCTCGGCGAACGAGGTCTCCCCCTGTATCAACTTCTAAAGAAGGCCGACCACTTTGAATGGATGTCCGAGGCCCAGAAGGCACTTGACACGGTCAAGCAACTTTTGATGAAGGCCTCAATCCTAGTTCCTCCGACCGATGGAGAACCCCTTCTGCTCTACATTGTGGCCACCACGCAAGTGGTCAGCGCCGCCCTGGTAGTGGAGCGAGAAGAAGAGGGACACGCCCTCAAAGTACAACGCCTTGTGTACTTCATTAGCGAGGTCCTATCCAATTCTAAGACCCGCTACCCCCAAATCTAGAAGCTCCTGTACGCCGTACTCATCGCTAAGAGGAAGCTACGCCACTACTTTGAGTCACATTCGGTGACAGTTGTGACGTCCTTCCCCCTCGGCGAGGTCATCCAAAACTAGGATGCCACGAGAAGAATCACGAAGTGGGCACTCGAGCTGATGGGTCAGGGCATTACATGGTCTGCATCTATTTCCCCTTCTCCAACAATGTGGCCAAATATGAGGCGCTCATCAATGGCCTATGCATCACCATCGAGTTGGGCATTCGATGCCTCGACGTCCAGGGTGACTCCTAGCTAGTCATCGACCAAGTCATGAAGGAGTCAAGCTGCCACAATGCCAAGATGGCTGCATATTACCGAGAAGTCTGCCAGATGGAGGACAAGTTTGACGGCCTTGAGCTCAACCATATTCCAAGGCGTCTCAACGAGGCAGCCGACGCGCTGGCAAAAGCAACGTCTGGCCGAGAGCTGGTGCTAATAGGCACCTTCGCCAGTGATCAGCACAAGCCCTCGGTTCGCTATGAGGAGCCAGAACAAGCTGGTGATGGGACATCTGCATCGGGCTCGAGGGCTGACCAACCGTCGACTCCATCTGACCATGAAATCATGGAGCTCGAAGAAGACCTAGCGACAGAGCATGACCCTCTAGTCGATTGGAGGACTCTCTACCTCGACTACCTCCTCCATGAGGCACTACTGATGGACAAGATGGGGGCTCAATGGCTCGCACGTCATGCCAAATCCTTTGTCCTTGTTGAGGGCAAACTCTACAAGCGAAGCCACGCCGGGATCCTGCAGCGCTGCATCCCCATCGAACAGGGGAAGCATTTGCTGAGCGATATCCATGGTGGGGTCTGTGGTCACCATGCCGCGCCTAGAACCCTGATCAGAAATGTGTTCCAACAAGGCTTCTACTGCCCGACCACAGTAACCGACGCCGAGCAGATTGTGCGCACCTACGAAGAGTGTCAGTACTATGCTCGGTAGACTCACCTACCAGCCCAAGCGCTGCAGACGATCCCCATCACATGGTCGTTCATGGTCTAGGGCCTCGATCTGGTCGGACCTCTCAAAAGGGCGCCTAGGGGCCCACTTGCTTGTCATTGTAGACAAGTTTACAAAGTGGATAGAGGCTCGGTCGATCTCTGCGATCAAGTTCAAGCAAGCTGTGTTGTTCTTCCTCGACATCGTCCATCGCTTTGGGTCTTGAACTCTATCATCATGGACAATGGCACGCAATTCATTGAAAAGAAGTTCCTCTGATTCTGCATTGAATACCACATCCGGGTCGATTGGCCGCCATGGCACACCCCCACACGAATAGGTAGGTCGAGCGCGCGAATGACATGGTCCTACAGGGCCTCAAGCCTAGGATCTTCAACCGGTTGAACATGTTTGGCAGACGATGGGTCGGTGAGCTTCCTGCGGTGCTCTAGAGCCTAAGGACAATCCCCAGCCGAGCTACCGGCTACACACCATTCTTCATGGTCTACGGTTCTAAGGCTATCCACTCGATCGACCTCGACTATGGAGCACCAAGGGTTAGGGCATATGATGAACAGGGAACTGAGGTGTCCCTCGAGGACGCAATGGACCAGCTAGATGAAGCACGCAATGTTGCAGTCCTCCGCTCGGCCAAGTACAGCAAGCATTGCGCCGGTACCACATCCGTCGAGTGTGGGGTCAGGCCTTCAACATCGAAGATAGTCCTCTGCCTCATCTAGAGTAGCAAGGACCGCCACAAGCTCTCTCCGCCATGGGAGGGACCATACGTCATCGTGGAAGTGTTCTAGCTAGGTGCCTACAAGCTGAAGACCATCAACGGCGAGGTCTTCACCAATGCCTAGAACATTGAGCACCTATATTGCTTTTACCCTTAATGAACACACACATTCTCTTATCAGTTTCATTATCGAACTCCCCGATCTTTTGTGACACCTGACCCTAGCAACGGCAAGGGGTTAGGCCTCACTCGGAGGCTAATAAGAGCGTACCTATCTGGTAGACAGTCTCTACGTCCAACCCTTTCTCACGATTAAGACCCAAAAGCGAAGTTTGCGGAAACAAATGCTGAGTAAAATTGGTCAGACTACGAGAAACCTACGCCTTGGCGGCTACGACGTCTTTGCTCACCAGCATAATCAGAGTTTTTTTCGCACCCCGGGCTTTTTGGCCTAAGCCACGAAAAGAGTCGGTACGCATTTAAGAGTCTATCCGCCTAGCAAACATTCTCTGTGCTCGACCCCCTATCCTGTTAAAACCTAGGATCTAGGGTTGCGGGAACAAGCTCTGAGTATAACTGGTCAAACTACGAGTAACCTATGCCTCGGTAGCTACGACGCTTTTGCTCAACAACATGGTCAGAATTTGCTCACCCGCACCCTGAGCTTTACAGCCTTAACAACGGAAAGGGACGAAATGCACTAACCTTTTTATACAAAAAGGGGAGAAGAGCTAAAAAGTTGTTTTGCTATAACAAAATTTAAGAGCTCGTTCATTTATTACAAGTTCGCCGCCTAGCTTATCTGCCTATCTAAATTCTTGCAGGGATGTTCACATCCTCTATCTCCGCAGGTAAGTCTTGTCTCAGTGGGTAACACAAGTCGATCGGACGGCTTGGCCACTGCCAAGAAACGGGTAGGGAGCAGCAAGATACCCCACACGGGTTATGCTGACCCCATCATGAGCGACGGACCCGGATCCCACTCGATCATATCCGGTAAGAGCTCCCTGAACCCATCACTCTTACCATCGAGGTAAATCCTATGCCCAGGTCGATCGAATGGCTCAAAACCACTGTCGAGAGACGGGCCACCCTTACTTTACGCACATTAATTTCGCTATCGAGCCTCCAACCCTAGCAAAGGTAGGGGGTCGGGCACTGCTCGGGGGCTGGCAAGAGTGTCTATTCGGTAGACATTCTCTATGCCCGACCCCTCCTCACGTTAAAAAACTGAAGGCAAGGTGTGCGGAGACAAGCGTTGAGTAAAGCTGGTCGGACTGCGAGACACCTGCGCCCCGACGGCTACGGCGTCTTTGCTCACCAACGTGATCAAAGTGTTTGTCCCCGCACCCTGAGCTTTAGCCTCCACCTTCTCGGGAAGGGTTTGGAGAGGCCCACCTGCATAATCTCCGTCGAGGAGAGGCCGAACTCGACTATGGAGCGCCAAGGGTCAGGGCATACGATGAACAGGGAGCTGAGGCGTCCCTCGAGGACGCAATGGACCAGCTGGATGAAGCGCGCGATGTTGCCATCCTCCGCTCGGCCAAGTACCAGCAAGCATTGCGCCGGTACCACATCTGTCGAGTGTGGGGTTAGGCCTTCAACATCGGAGACAGTCCTCTGCCTCGTCCAGAGCAGCAAGGACCGCCACAAGCTCTCTCCGCTATGGGAGGGACCATACATCGTCGTGGAAGTGTTCCGGCTAGGTGCCTACAAGCTGAAGACCATCGACGGCGAGGTCTTCACCAATTCCTAGAACATCGAGCAGCTACATTGCTTTTACCCTTAATGAACACACACATTCTCTTATCAGTTTCATTATCGAACTCCCCGATCTTTTGTGACACCTGACCCAGCAACGGCAAGGGGTCAGTCCTCACTCGGAGGCTAATAAGAGCATACCTATCTGGTAGACAGTCTCTACGTCCAACCCTTTCTCACGATTAAGACCCAAAAGCGAAGTTTGCGGAAACAAACGCTGAGTAAAACTGGTCGGACTACGAGAAACCTACGCCTTGGCGGCTACGGCGTCTTTTCTCACCAGCATAATCAGAGTTTTTTCGCACCCCGGGCTTTTTGGCGTAAGCCACGAAAAGAGTCGGTACGCGTTTAAGAGTCTATGCGCCTAGCAAACATTCTCTGTGCCCGACCCCCTATCCCGTTAAAACCTATGATCTAGGGTTGCGGGAACAAGCTCTGAGTATAACTGGTCGGACTGCGAGTAACCTATGCCTCGGCGGCTACGGCGCTTTTGCTCAACAGCATGATCAGAATTTGCTCACCCGCACCCTGAGCTTTACAACCTTAACAACGGAAAGGGACGAAATGCACTAACCTTTTTATACAAAAAGGAGAGAAGAGCTAAAAAGTTGTTTTGCTATAACAAAATTTAAGAGCTCGTTCATTTATTACAAGTTCGCCGCCTGGCTTATCTGCCTATCTAAATTCTTGCAGGGATGTTCTCATCCTCTATCTGCGCAGGTAAGTCTTGTCTCAGCGGGTAACACAAGTCGATCGGACGGCTTGGCCACTGCCAAGAAACGGGTAGGCAGCAGCAGGATACCCCACGCGAGTTATGCTGACCCCGTCATGAACGACGGACCCGGATCTCGCTTGATCATATCCAGTAAGAGCTCCCTGAACCCATCACTCTTACCATCAAGGTAAATCATGTGCCCAGGTCGATCGAATGGCTCAAAACCGCTGTCGAGAGACGGGCCACCCTTACTTTACGCACATTAATTTCGCTATCGAGCCTCCGACCCTAGCAAAGGCAGGGGGTCGGGCACCGCTCGGGGGCTGGCAAGAGTGTCTATTCGGTAGACATTCTCTATGCCCGACCCCTCCTCACGTTAAAAAACTGAAGGCAAGGTGTGCGGAGACAAGCGTTGAGTAAAGCTGGTCGGACTGCGAGACACCTGCGCCTCGACGGCTACGACGTCTTTGCTCACCAACGTGATCAAAGTGTTTGTCCCCGCACCCCGAGCTTTAGCCTCCACCTTCTCGGGAAGGGTTTGGAGAGGCCCACCTGCGTAATCTCCGTCGAGGAGAGACCGGTGCCCCCCCCCCCCCCCCCCCCCCCCCCCCCCCTAAAAAAGTTGAAAACCTTTCATGATTTCTAGCCAAAATTACCTGCATCGCTCCTCCTGAGATGTAGAACTCTCTGTCCTTGTACTCCGGAAATTGCTCTAGCCAATTCACTAGGAAGCTATAAGCATCTTCCGCTGGAAAGAGCAAAGGATTACATAGAATCCCATTTGTAGTAACCACATAATGACCGGAACTGAACAGCAAAGCAAAGTTTAGAATTGAAGCCTTTAGTGGGGCGCGTGCTTTTATGATAATTTAACGTTGTTACATGATGAATTTACATACAAAGTCATCATTGAGTTTGTCAAGGTCAGAGGACGTGTTGGTGTAGGAGAAGCCAACTCCAACAGGAGACTCCAAGAACAGCAGGTTAGCCTCTGGCAAGAACAAGAAAGACTTTGAAACAAATGCAACTAGCCTTGAGAATGAAAAAGAATCAGAAATCAGGAAGCAGAGCACCTTTGTTCCAGGCATATTCGTTGAACTCCAGCGCTGCTCCTCGTCTGACAACTCTGAGAGGCCCTAGCTCAGATGCAGCTCCATAGCCAATTGAGGAGCAACCAGGTCCTAAATCGGTAATCACAAGTTAAACCTTCTAGAAATTAAAACAAACGCGCAAAGGGTAGCAAGAAGTGAAGTTCAAAAATGAGACAAACGCGCAAAGGTAATTCAGAAAAATTATCATCAATGCATACAAATGAAATGATCACAAATACCAAGAACATGAATCGGCACAGAGAAGAACAAACTACAAAAGCAAGAACAGACGTACCAGTAAGTAGTAACCAATAAGACAGACAGGTCATCGCTGCTCACCAACTAAAGAAGCAGAACAAATGGTAGGAGCAGTACACTAAGAATCGAGTAAAGGTCACTAATTTCCAATGGAAACTAATCCTTTGAAATTTTGTAACTGCTAAAGGTACGGTAGAGAAGAAGCGACCTCCATTGAGCCAGAGGAGGAGCGGATTCTCCTCCGGCGTGGTCTGCGCCTTGAAGAACCAGTAGAAGAGCGCCCTCCCGTTGCGCTCGTTCACCGTGACGTAGCCGGAGAACTGCGACACGCTCGGGCTCTCCGGCTGCCCGGGGAGGCGCACCACCCTGTCGGCGTCCCGCTGGTCGCTGGTGGCGCTGGCCAGCGACTGCGAGGAGGAAGAGAAGGTGGGCAAGGCGAGAGCGGAGACGAGGCAGAGGAAGAGACCTGCTGCCGACATCGCCACGGGTACGGTCGGTGGGAGATGGTTTGGGTGCCTGGGACTGGGAATGAATGTTTGGTAAGAATAACTTGGCTATAGAGTTTTTCGTGATTTGTTGGCAAGAATGTTTGGTAATAAAGTTTTTTTGCTGGGTCAAAGTCGGGAGTTTTTTTTTATGCTTTCTCACACCATCGCTCATGTGCTTATGTTGCGTGTAGGATGGCTAATCATGTTTATCTGTTTTTTTATATAAAGGATTCATTAATCAGGCCTTTATATCCAAAAGGATATACACAGCCAAAAAAATACAATAGTACTTAACTCATACCTTAACAAAGAGGAGAACACACAATTAAAAGAGGAAAAAACTACGACCTCGGCACATTCCTGCATCACGAAATCATCTCCTGAAACAGCCAGATTCGACGAGTGAGAGTCGTCAAGTCGCCGCTGCCCCAAGTACACCATCGTCGCGAACC
Source organism: Miscanthus floridulus (assembly GCF_019320115.1). Taxonomy (NCBI): domain Eukaryota; kingdom Viridiplantae; phylum Streptophyta; class Magnoliopsida; order Poales; family Poaceae; genus Miscanthus; species Miscanthus floridulus. The sequence continues at coordinate 31,849,602 of NC_089595.1, forward strand.
TCCGCTGGTGCCATCTTCATCCGCTTCAAATGAGGTGACGCCATGCGTCGTCGGTTAGCCTACCTTCATCCATCGTCGTCCAGTTAGGATTAGTCGATTAGACGCGAGCCGACTGGATCCGCTTCCAATTCACTAGAATCCAAGGTCTCCGCCACCCATAGGGCAGCCGTCGTCGTCGGGATAATGGCAGTCTCCTCTGTTGGAGTCCTCTGTTGCTGTCGCCGAGGATTATCCTCTTCCGCCCAGACTCCCAGGCCTCCATCGCTTCTACTCTTCTAGGGTCGCCGTTGTCGCCCATAGGATGGGTAATCACGTTTACCTTTTACATATCTACTTATATATTATACTCTCTCTATTCAACTAGAAGTTTTTTTCCAAATAGACAACAAAAGCTTTGCCGCAATTTTTTATGAGATGGAGAAAATAAAAGGTAAATTGTTGGCCCAATTTTTTTTTATTGAAAACCAACTCCAAAAGTCACAAACTTCAATACATCGAACCGAACAACTGGAAACTTCACTCCAACTCTACGTCAACTTGGTCGAAACGACCCAACTAGCAACTCAACTACCCTAACATCTAGCTAACAACTAAAACAACTCAGAACACCTCCACTCAAGAATGTAAATTATTCTATATTCAAGTTGGAGGATGATTTTAAAAATATAGGGATAGCTTTAGGAGGGTAAATCTGACATTACTCAATCAAAAATGTTTTTTTAACTAGCGTAGTATTTACTTATGTGTTGTATAAACATCCTCCAATTATTTATGGCCCTATGGCGTATATAACAGCACTTTGTGACGGTTGAAATCAAATAAAAATAAAAATAAAAATATAATAAGAAAAATAAAGAAAGAGTCTCGATGTAAAAGAACGAAGATAGACCGGACGCGCTGTTGGCCTATTTAGTTGTTTATATTTATTTATATATAGGAAATGATACGATGGTCTTGGAGCGTGCCGTTGCCCAGTATTGTTGCGAGGCCCAAATCATTAGCCCCATTGAGCGCTGTTAAGGCCCATACTTAGCCGGCCACATCCACTCTCCTGTCATGCTGGAGGCATGGGCTCAGAACTAGGCCTTGAACATTAATTTGGTGTTCCAACTTGACGATCAAACTGCGTTGTGGCCTTTTGCAACTACTTATTCAGCCGCGCTACACCTACACGTCGGGTACCCATGAAGATATAACTGAAAATTTTATTTTGAATAATACCAAACAAAAGATGCTTTTTATTAGTTGATAGAATATAAGAAGATATCAGTAACGGAGACTGGGCGTTTACTCTTTTATTAGCATGACTGCCTATTGCAGATATTATTATTTTATAATAATATATATACAATTAGTGACTACTCATCACCCGGTTGACAATTGATACAGTTATCATCCACTTTTTGAGCCAATCATAATTGAACACATCATCTGTAGGATTGTATATAAAACGCCAAAGTAAAAAACGATTGACAAAATAAAATATAATCATCCAGATTTTCTATGCAGGGCAATAAAAAACTGATTGACAAGTAACCAAAATATCAACCAGATTCTCCTGCCATATCCAGATTTTCAACCAAAGGAACAATTACGCAGCTCTATCATAACATACAGATTGAATCGAGTGAGGTATCAAGCATTTCTACTGATTATATAAAGAACTTAATATGATCTAAATTTTCAGAGATCAACACATTCTGTAAACATGCAAATCCCAGAAAAAATACAGAAAACATCATTCATACATAGTATATTGAGAAGGAAACTATATTATGGTGACAACAATTGAGGCTGCAGCTCGTGTATATCTATAGAACTATGTTCCACGTCATTTCTTAATGTGGTTCTCAATTTGAAATTCCTCTAGTTACAGATGCAACATCATCCATACATACTGTCTTGAAAAGGAAACTATATTATGGTGACAACTGTTGAGGCTACAACTCATGTATATCTATAGAACTATGGTCTACATCATTTCTCACAGTTTGAAATTCCTCTAGTTACAGATGCGAGGATCAATGCCCTGCAGAATAGAAGATAGAAAAAGATATGTAATAGTTACAATGGGTAAAAGACTAAAGATATGAGAAATTAACAAAAAAAACTTAAGCTAACCTGGTCAAAAAGTTTTGTACTAGTGTTTTATCAACAAATTTTTTCTTGCTGAAAAATAGAGCATTTCCAAGTTTGACTCTTATGTTGGGGATGTCGGATTGATCAAAGAAACATCTAAGATCAGTGTCGTTATTCACGAACTCCATGAACATAATTGCAAATGTCACACAATCATTGCTGATAGAAAAATAATATTAAGTTGTGCATCTCAACAAGAAGAAGAACAAAAAAATTGTATATGTTAAATGAATAGTTTCAACTTACATATTCCTCTGTTTAGGGACAGGAGGGTAGACAACTGAGAAGTTCTCAAGGTCTAACTTTACCTCAGCATGTTCATACCAACATTCTTTGAAAGCGGGGATCTACCAAAAGGATTAAATATAAACTTATATCAAGATTATTGATATAAAATTTAAACACTTATATTATTACTATTGAAATTACATCAGTAGCATATACTGAAGATATACTGAATTTAACATATGCCGAAGCTATTTCTAAGAATAACTTAAACTGAAGATTTGGAGAAATTACATCAACTTATACTGAAGAACTAGAACTTAAAAACTTAACTAAAACAAAACAAGAATTAATTAAAATTGAACTAATAAAAATACTGAACCTGAAACTGAAGTCTAGATACTCTAAAACCTGAACTCTGAATGAAAAACTTAACTAAAATAAAACTAGAGCAAACTAAAAAGTGAACTCATAACTAAACTGAAACTAAAATTGAAGTCTAGGTACTCTGAAACCTGAACTAACAACAATAATGAACCTGACACTGAAGTCTAGAGACTCTGAAACCTGAACTTTGACTGAAAAACTACACTAAAATAAAACTAGAGTAAACTAAAAAGTGAACTGATAACAAAACTGAAACTAAAACCCCAGAATGAAAGGGGTGATAATTTGTCTTTGTGTCATAACGTATCAAATTTTTGTCATTGTCTGACTAAAGAAATAATTGTAAATCATCGAGTTGTCTTTGCGACAACACATATCAGATTTTGTTAGGTTTGTGGTTTTGTCTAATGGGTTTTTTATTCTCAGAACAAAAATTGCAGATTGAGTCTGCAATTTTTTCATCGGTGCTCCCCTGTCTCCGTTTCGCCCTCTCCAGGTCGGCCACGACGACGTGGTGTGGCGAGTACTGGCGGCTCATCGAGCTCTCGCTCCCGCACACATCGTACTGCTCGTTTTAGTTAAAATTGTTTCCCGCGTGCAATACAGAAAAAAGTGGAAAAGTTTAGGTGGACTATGAAACGTGAGCCACACAAACAAAAACTGAATCTCTGAACTAATTAAACTGAAACTAATGGTATCATTTTAACTGGAAACATCAGATAACTGGAACTGGAAAGTTCAGGTGCACTACAGATTACCTTGATGTTGGTTGCACTCCCTCTTCTCTTAATGAAATATGTGCAATGCATGTTCTTGTTTTTGAATAGCATAGTACTCTGTACAAAGATAATAATTACACGTTTCATCTGCAAATATTCTCTAACCTCACTAAAACCTATGCAACCAAATAGTGTTGCATGACCTGTCTAGGAGTTTTAGTTCCAACATAATTAGCAATATCAGACTCCGGGGCAGATCGATCGATGCATGACCTGTCTAGGCGTTTCATTCCAATATAATTAGCACTATCAAACTCCGGGTCAGATCGATCGATGCGTTTTAGACTCAACACAAATCATATCTTATATCAATGCAACAACTCAAGGAAATTAACCACCATATATAATTAAACACACAACTCCGCATCCTAGCCTGTCAAAACCAGAAAACAGAGGAACCAGAGCACTAGCCACCACAAGCAATAATCTGTTAAGAATTATATTATTTGAGGAAACTGAATCATCTGTTATGGTTCCTATAATTTCACAAACAAAGAAAACACTGAATCTCTGAACTCATTTAACTGAAACGAATAGTAATATTTTAACTGTAAACATCATAAAACTAAAACTAATCATTGATAATACATCACCATTGCTTAAAAATGACACGTCATGCAATTATAATGTCTGATGAAATACTAAAAATAACAAGCTCTAAAAAATAGATACTCTTGAATAAATGTATCAAGGCTACTTATCCATACACATAGAAATTCCAAAAACTAAAACCTAAATAAAGAATAACAAGTCTGAACTGAAATACATGCACAAGGGGCCATGCGTGCAATGCAGGCACTAAACGCAAAGCGAGTAGAGAAAAAACAGAACCCTCTCCCTCTCTCTTTCTTGAACAAACAGCACACTAGAACAAAAAGGCAAGAACCAATTTGTTCTGGCACAGACAACACATAGAAATGAAGAATACAAGTTGAATTTAAAACAAATGGGTATGCCATCAGATGAACGTGAATAGAATGGGATAACTGAATCGCATTGAAGAGATAATAATTATCACACAACTACAGATTATAAGAACACTACACAATGAATTTCTCACTGAAGAAATAATTATAACAAAACTACAGTTCATAAAAACAATACACAGTGAATTTACAAGACAACTAACTGATAGGCAATTAGAAATGATGGATCCAATTCAACAGAATAAACATATGCCAAACTAATTGACACGGCATGCTAGAAGTGAAATGCAGAAGAGGATGGAGGCGCCATCACATGAACCTAAATAGAATGGGGAAACTGAATCACAACGGGGGAAATCAACACTAGTCTTCAGATACGCGCACCTGTTGGGCGGAGCAGCCCACTTCGCCCCGTCTGTGACATCCTGTACACAGCCAACGGAACTGCTGTGGAGGGGATTGGGGTTGAGGCGAGCGTAGGGATGAAAACGGACGGAAACGGGCGGAAAAACTCCTCTCATATCTCCATTTGTATATTTTTAGCGGAAACGGGATCGGGTTCGGAAAAAAAACGGAATTAAAAACGGATGGGATATACGGAAATACGGAAACAGCCAAATACGGACGGAGAGCCAGAAAAATAAGTTAGAATAACATGATCAAATATTCTTAGTATACATGAACAAAGTCACATGTAAGAAATTATCGGTCCAATATTCACTAATATACCATGTGTTAATATGTTAACATGTATAATTTGTGATTAGTAGGTTTATGAACATATTAATTTCTAGACATATCTCACATAGATTGAAAACGGGATGGAAAACAAAATAAATACAGGTCAATTCTGAATAAAAGTGGGATCTCACAGAAACGGATAGAAAAACCCCTTTTCCGTTTTCGTATTACGAAAACAGACGGAAGAAAGTAGAAAACACAACGGATCGGAACAGGATTTTTTCCCTCCGTTTTCAACCTTAGGCGAGGGAGCACAACGGGCGCGACCAAATCGAAGCTGCTGTAGAGGGGAGTGGGGTTGAGGTGAGGGACGACGCCCGCAGGACGCAGCTGTGGCGAGGGACGACGCCGGCAGCTGAGGTGAGCGGCGCCGCAGCTCCTCCGAGTACGGAAGAGATAGAAGACGAAGATGGACACGAAGCTTCCCTCTTGACTCCACGTGACATACAAATGGGCCAAAACAAAAAAAAGAGATTGAGCCCACGTGACACAAACGGCAACCAACAAAGGCTGAATGAAAACATATAAATACCCATCACTCGGATGATGGATAGAAATTCCGTACAATTATACTATGAAATTCGAAAACATTTCAGTTGTTTGTAAGTATTTTTCTAATATAAGGAGCAGGGACGCAGGGTCAAATTTTGTATTTCGGGTTTGGCCCCCAGTTTGAAGACGGCAATGCCATCCTGGCCCACCGCCCATGGCCAGGGCACCATTCTTGTGCTTGGGTATGCCCATGAGGTAGATTTGGGTTTGGGCTCTTCATGACCTGGGCTACATTGTTGGGACATGGCCCCTTCATCTACTGCGTAGATTTGGTCCAAGACGTATACGAGCAACATAGTGCAGAACTAGGCCACGGACGAAAATGAGAATATAAAAAAAGGTGAAACACAGCTACACAGATCTTAAAGAGATATATAGACCATTATAAGCGAGTAAAAACCAACAAGAAAAACATTCAGCTATTATTTATTAGCAAACCTGAAAATAAATGTTTACAACTGATAAAATGTGTAATTTGTATTACTTCGGATAGGCTAGCTGAGGTTTTTCCGCTGTGCGGTCGCCGCGGTTACGCGCTAGTCAGCCACAATGTCGCCCACGTCCTGGCTCCGCGTCCGTGCGCTCGGCCCACAGACGCGCCTCACACTGGCAGTTCCATTGCCCTGTACTTGTATAAAACATACAAAGATCAATACAACAAAGCTTGTTGGGTCCATCATAAACTCTTTCATGGTATCAGAGAGCGCGTTGTGATCCTGCTTAGCCTCCCGCCGCCCATCTTCTCTCCGCTGCCCCGCCATGAACGGCATGAACTCCAATCCTCTCTTCTCCGATAAGGAAACCTCCCCTCCTGTTTCCCCTCGTCTTTCTTCCTCCACCTCTTCCAGCGATCTCGACGATGATGTTCCCGTCGTGACTCCTACTACCTCGGTTCTTCAAACCATCAACATCAAGTCCCACGTCCCCATCGTTTTGGATCTCGCCAATCCGAACTATGCTCAATGGCGCACGTTCTTCGATAGCGTCGTCGGCAAATTCGGCCTCGGCTCCCACATCGTTGTTTCCCCCACCTCCGCCTAGCGCCACAACGCTGCGTGGCATGTGATCGATCAATGCCTTGTCAACTGGATCTTCCTCACCATCTCCACAGACGTGCTCGACGTCGTTCGCCGACCGCACAACACTGCTTACTCCGTTTGGCATGCGATCGAGAACGAGTTCCGCGACAATGAGCTACATTGAGCTGTGTACCTGGAGGCTGAGTACCACAACATCTACCACGGCGACATGTCCGTCCACGAGTATTGCAGTCGCCTGAAGTCGCTCGCCGACGCGCTCCACGACGTCGAGCAGCCCATCCATGAGACGAGCCAGGTACTCAACATGCTTCGCGGGCTCAATCCCAAATACCGTCATGTCATCCCTGCTATCACCTCCAAGCAACCTCCCCACACCTTCCTTTCAGCGCGGTTGTTAGGAATTTAGACAATTTCATTATTAGTTTAATCCAGAAAATAACATCAGCAGGTTTGTGATGACATATATGTGCATGTGTATATTTCTTATGAACACTAAGTACAGAGATTAGACTGTACCCAGCGGAGGGTCCCATGCCGAGGGCATCGGAGGCTCCATTCGCACTAGTTGACATAGTGCGTTGCTCGAAGTCGCGGACCACAGTCGATGCAGGAAGATATTCGCAGTGTAGTCCCACGAACGGATCACCAGGAAGAAGACACATTGACGTTCCATAGGCAATCACCGAGAAGAAGATGTACGTGGACGAGCAGTCGCGAATCGCTCCCCAAAAACCTAATCGCCGCGCACCCCGTGCAAGGTTCTCCGGTGGACGAGGGTTCCGGAGGCACTTGCTCTCCCGCTACTCCGTGCGCGCAGAGGTACAGGATGGGGAAACCAGAAGGCTGTGGAAGTGTGTTTCTCTCAGGAGTGGTTGCGGAAGGACTCGATCTGGACTAATGGAGGACTCGGATATATGGACGGGGAGAAGAGAGGCAGCGGAGAATCCTAGGAGACGGAGATGGAGAGACTGAAGTAGAAGAGACAGTAACTGCCGCAATCAGTTTGCATCCACCATCAAGGGGAGTAACTCCCATTGTTATGTGGATTATCTGGCAAAAGACTGGCTACGCCCGCCCGCTCACCGCCCGCCTACCACGCCACGGCCTCGGCCCGGCCCGCGCCCACGCCCACGGCCCGGCCCAGCCGACGGCGGCGGTGGCGGCGCGCGCGTATGGCACGCCTTTATCCTTTTCTCAGCTTCTCAATTTAGATGAATAATTTCAAACCATATAAGCTGAGTCAGCGTTCAGACAAAATCCTGTATGGTATTAAACCATGCAACACTTAATGTTACGTACCATAGAGTTTTATTTGATTCATTAAATATTATATGGGCCAAGCCCATATTATATCCAACAATCCCCACCAAACTCTAGGGTTTGTAACAAAGTAGTCTTAGAACCACATTTCTTTTATATACCAGTGTTTCGATGGAGACTGTTAAGTTAAATATCCGTCTAGAACAATAGTTTCACTCAGTCACAACTGAACAATGGACTGAGCCTTGAATTGACAGTTTTGTGTGAGGTGAATGTCACTAAAGTCCTTAGCTAATACTGGGCAGCAAAAGGCATCCTCTCTATTTGAAGCATATAAGTCATACTTCAGTGCCTTTCATGAGTATTTAGAGATCACCCAAATCTCATAGACTGTGACCAGCAGTCTGACTCATATAGGTGTATTCCTCAAAAGATGTTCTGTAGGACAACATCTTTGCTTTAACAAGCCACTTGGAACGCATTAAGGCAAAAGCCAGCCTGCCTTACAGAAAGGAAAGATATTGTCGATGTTTGACTACCGATAACCTACCACGGGGGTCCCCGGGGCAGTATGTTCAGGCTTCAGCGTATGCAGAACTCGACGGTAAATGCAAGAGACAGTCGATTTATCCTGGTTCGGACCCTCGATCGATGATCGAGTAATAGCCCTACGTCCAGTTGGCGTTAGCCTTTGCGTTGGATTGATTGTCAAGTGTTGTGTTGTACAAAAAGTCGCCCGTCCTTAGGAACCTTGCCCTCCTTTATATAGTCGGGAGGTCAGAATCCTAGTCAATTTACAATGAGAGTTCCTAGTAGGATTACAGAATAATACTACTACTAAGATTACAGGGGAAGAATCCTAATTAGACTAGATATTCTCCCTTCCTTGCGGGGTATCCCGTGGGTCCCGCACCGACAAGCCCCTGAGCACTTCATGGTTGACTTCTGGAAGCCTCGTCTTGTTCCTTCAAGTCTTGTCGAGCAGGAACAAGCGTCGTCCGAGTGCTTTCTTGAGTGAAACCATGCAGCGCTTCTTTGGATCTTCGAGTGGTGTGTGCTTTTTGAAAAAAGTTCATCCATCTGGGTGTAGCCCCCGAGCCTCTTGCTATTTGGAACAAGGAGCTAGAGGATCTTGTCTTGAAACTTCTCTGTTTCTTTGTTGAAGGTCAAAAAGAACTCGGATATGGCTCGTTCCGGGTTCTTTTTGTCTTAAGGTCTTGAAGTGGTCTACCTTGAAGAAGTCTTTTCTGTGATGTGCGCTTTTTTGAAGAAAAAGTGCACTCACTGAGTGTAGCCCCCGAGCCTCTTGCTATTTGGAACAAAAAGTTGGAGGGTCCTTAATCTTTATGTTGTTTAAAATTTTCTATTCTGAAGAAGTCTTCTGAGCGATGTGCGCTTATTGAAGAAAAAGTGCACTCACTGAGTGTTGCCCCTGAGCCTCTTGCTATTTGGAACAAAAAGTTGGAGGGTCTTGATTCTGGGTTGTTTGAAGAATTGAGAACCTTTCCTGTTGCAGCCCCGGAGCACATTTCTGGGTTCTTTTATTCAAAAAGAACTCGGATAAACTGTCTTGGCGTATTCTCTGGTAGTTTGCTATTTGTCAGGTGTAGTTGCATGGTGGCAGTTGAGTATAAATGCTGTTTGTTCATGAGTTGCACAGTGTTGGTATATTCTTCCGAATATGCTCGTTTTCGAGTATTGTTCCTTCACTTCTGAGTCCTCCATTATTGAGTTCTGCCTTTTCACTGTGTCCTTTGTTATGCTTGTTTTGTTGGTGCTCCTGGTCCATGTGCACCGCTCCTTCGGTCTATAAATGAGAGAATTCCTTATTTGACATCAGACAAATGACCCGTTTCTTTCTTGGCCCTAAAAAAATTTCTGTTCCCTATTTCACACTGAGTTCATCTTTCATTCTTTATTCAACACTCTGTTAGATTTTCCATCCGTGAACCGTTAACCGCCATGTGAAAAGATGATTTTGCCCCTGTGGGCCCCACCACCCTTCACCCTCCTCTCCTCCCCTTCTCCCTCCTGTCCGCGTCATCGAAAGAGATCCCAAATTTTCTAGTTCAAGTCACGGAGGCTTTGCCTCGCAAGTTTCCCTTGCGCCGCCGTTTACCTCGGCCGTCGCCAACGACCACGCTGTGCTGGGACCGCTGGGATCTGCTGCATGTCTCAGCTGACGACCGCGCGCACCTCGTAGACGTGCTCGCCACCTACTTCCGAGAGCTCCAGTGCGTCACCGACATGCTCGCGCGGTTCGCGAGCCTCCAGCCCTACACCACGCCACCGGGGTTGCCAGAGCTCACGCTACCGCCGCCCACGATGAAGGCGACGAGCTCAAGTTACAGCGGAGCATCTCCGCGTCCGGCTCCCCATCCCCGCACACCGACTCCGGGCTGCGGCCACTCCCTCTCCGACGACACCTTGGACTCCGACCCCGACTGATCGCCCGACCCCTGCGCCTCCGTCCACACGTGCTGTCGCGGTCTCGTGGGACAACGCTGCCTGCCTCCATCCGTGCGTGCTGCAGGTTCTGTTTTCCCAGTAGCCGGCCGCATCTCCCTTTCCGCGCTGGATCTGTGTGGCCGCCCCGCCCTCGGCCATTTGTTCCAGATCGCTGTTGCAGTCTATGTTAAGCACACCTACTCCCGTAAAGATGTATGTCATCATACTCCTTTTAAACATGTATGTCGCCATATACTTCCCGTGAAACATGTGTATATTATCATACTATCCTTAGAATTTGAACATATACGCTTCACGCATAAACGTGTATGTGTTCATACTATTGTGTAGAATAATTTATGTCCGCCCACTGCAGAATGGATGGTACTTCCACTAGTACGCATGCTCCTTATAAGGTTTTACATTATGTAACAGACATGTATATCTCCTTTCATGACGAGAAAATAATATACATATATACTTCCTTCTAAAAAGTATGTATATACTCTCATCCAAAAAGTATGTACGTATATACTCTTCTAAAAAAAGTATGTATATATACACTCCCATTCAAAAATGTATCAGTATATACTTCCATCCAAAAAGTATATATATATATACTCTCATCCAAAAAGTATGTATAGAGACTGTGCAGCGTATATACTATTTTATTTGTTCCACTAAACATATGTACGACAGTTGCCATGCACCGCTCCTCTGCAGAAGGGTGGTGGGGCCCACTGGGGCAAAATTGTCTTTTCACATGACAGTTAACGGTTCACGGATGGAAAATCTAACGGAATGTCGTATAAGGAATGAAAGATGAACTCGGTGTCAAATAGGGAACGGAAATTTTTTGAGGGCCAAGAAAGGAACAGGTCATTTGTTTAGTGTCAAATAAGGAATTCTCTTGTCTATAAATACCCTCCTGGAGTGCTATTTTGATTCATTGAGCATTTCGTTGTTTGTTCTGAAGTCTCTGTAGTCATGAATATGGTAGTTTGTGAAGTAGAGCAGCCCCCGAGCGTATTTTGTAGTTCTTGTATATCTTGTCGTAGCCGGAGGAAGTCTTGTGATAGGGGTTAGAGGTAGACTAATCCCACAGCAGCAATGTACCAGGATGTACATGGCGGTAGTTGGAGGAAGTCTTGTGATGTGGGCTTCGTTCCTTCATCTGGCAGTTCTGGGTTGACCCTCGTCGCCTGCCCTGAAACTGTCCGGTGCAGATCAACACCATATCCAGCATCACATCGGACTTGGGTAGATAGATGCCTGCCGGCCTTCTCTGCTCCATGTTGTCCTGCCATGCCGCTGATTTCCACCTTGGATGTACTGCGTCCATCCTTTGAAGAAAATAGTGTAGTTGAGTGCGGTTTGTTCTACCGAGTAGTAATTTGGAACACGTAGTCGTTCTAGAGCCTAGCTGTGTCCGGGTTCCTCTTTGCTACCTTGCTTGTCGTAGTACCAAGTTCATCGGGTCTTGTAAGATGTGTAATCTTCTATTTTTTGAAACCATTTATAATGGAAAGAATCTTGTCTTCTGAGTTGTCATTCTTTATTCTCCTGATGTCCCAGTTGTTGATGAGATTTCCTAGTTCTTTCTGTAAGGACCGGGTTGTTATGTTCCTTGTGAGGTAACCTTCCATTGCTTCATGGCTGATGAGTTCTTTTTGCAGCAATATGGTAACTCTGCTGTTTTGCTGGATGGATAAGTCCGAAATCTGCCCGTTGAACTGTACTGTTGTGTGGATTTGTGCCTTCCATCATTTTAGCTGTGTCAGTAAATGGACCGTTGCGTTCTCACACCGTATTTAACGGGCCTGGTGGGCCACGTTTTTATTGGCGTAAAATCTATTTAAGGGTCTTTCTCCTCCTTTTCTTTGGTACCCTGCCTTTGCCTTGAAACCCTAGCCTTCGAAATTCTGTCGTCGCCATTGCCACCGTCATCTGAGCCTCATCTTTCCCTAGTGCTTTTTTGCTTCCGCTAGTACATGGGTAGGAAGAAAGCCACGAGCAAGTCCCAGGCAGCCTTTGTGGACGAGGAGTCAACACTTTCTGTGATCGAGAACCACGAGTTCATGGCCATGAGGGCTGCCTAGAAGGTTTGGCTAGCTCCGACAACGACTGAAGACCAGCTTCACGAGCTTGTTGGCAATGGTCTGATCCAGAGCAAGGACATTGCTGAATGGAGGGCTCTAGGCGAGCATCGGGTCCCTGCTTCAGGTCCTGGTGAGATTATTCTTTTCGTCTCCTTTATCCGTGCTGGACTTTGCCTCCCGGCTTCTGCTTTTCTTCATCGGTTTCTCAGCTATTTTGGAATTAGCCTGAATCATCTTGCTCCCAATGCTGTCCTTCATCTTTCTGTCTTTGTTCATCTCTATGAAACTTTCCTTGGAATTCCTCCTTCTCTTTCCCTCTTTTGTTACTTCTTTCGTCTGAAGCCCTAACCTCGCCGCGATGACACCAGCGTTCTTGGTGGCTGCGGGATTCAGTTTCGCCAGGGTTTTAGAAGCAAATTCTTTGACTATGACCTGGTTGATTCTGTGAGGGATTGGCATGCTGACTAGTTTTATGCTGCCAACTTGATTCCTCCTCTTTCCGTTCCCCCCAGATCTGGTCCCTTGGTTAATGACCGATGGGAAAAGAACCCTGTGATGACTGCTGAGCTCTAGACGATCAAGCCTTTTCTCGAGAGGATTTGCACTCTGAAACAACAAGGCTTGACCGGCTTCGGGATTATTTCAAGTTTTCTTCGCCGCCGAGTTCAACCTTTGAAGGAGCGTGAACATTACGGTTTCGAGTACTCTGGGGCGGAGGACCCTTCTCGTATGGTCCCTGCCCTTGAGTTGACCGACGAGGAGGTGCTCGAGCGTCTCCAGAAGATGCTAAAAGGAGTAAGCGTCATTCCGCTTGCTGTCCTTGAGTACAGCGCTAAGAACCCGCCCCCTGCTGTGAGTTGTTCTTTTCTTTATGCGAGTACTTTTGATTCTCTTTCGTTGTATCCACTTTTGCTTAATCTTCCTTGTCTTGTTGTTTTACTCTTTTATAGGAATTGGGGCGTAATTTCGCTGATCCAATTCCCCTTAATGATCTCCCTGCAAATGTGGAGGCTAGGGGTAGTCTTGCTGGGGCGTCCTTGACCAGTAAGTTTCAAACTACCATGATGCTTCCGGGTGTTTCTTCCACATTTTCTGACGTATATGAAGAGTATGTTATTCGTCTAGTTCCTCGAGCTCCTCATACTTTCGGAAAGAGGGGGCGAGCGGATAGTTCTTCTTCTGCTCCATCTGTAGCTAAGAAGTCTCGCCAGTCGAGTACTCGTCTAGGTACTCCAGTTGTAGCTAGCATGCTCTTAGGTGAGCATATTAATACGCTCTGTCCTTTTGCTATTTGTTTTTATCTTTGACCAAGCACTTTTGTCCTTTTTTCAGCTGGAGCTATGGTGGCCTTGGTCGAGAGTGAGGAAGACGAGGCTGATGATGCGCCTCTTGTCGCGCGTCGGTGAGTTCTTTTCTTGTTTTCCTGTTGTTGAACCCCTCCTTTGTTCTGACTTTGGTCTTGATTTCTTTGTAGTAAGCGGTCGTTGGGTACCAGTTCTTCTAGGGCTCCGGCACCGAGTTCTTCTGTAGCTCCGGTACCAAGTTCTTCTGGGGCTCCGGTACCGGCTATGCCGCTCCTGTTGCCGAGTGGCGGTGACATTTTTGCTGCTGTGGTTCCCCCTACGAGGTCTTCTGTTGGTCTTCTGAAGAAGAAGATAGCTGAGTAAGTGATCCCTTGTTATGCTTCTTTGCTTTTCTTCTCGTTTTTCCCTGACTCATATTCTTATCGTCGATTTTTCTTATCATCTTGCAGACCCTCGCTTTCCCTTAACCCTCCGTTGACTTCTTCTTAGTCCTCTGACCTGCCTATGCGCGCTGAGTCTCGGGACTTGGAATGCTCGATCGGTGAGGTGGCTATGAGGGAAGCTGGTTCCCCTGCTACCATTGATCTTGTTGCTCTGGAGGTGACCGTGGCCACGACGGTGGGTACTTCTGAGGAGGTAGCAGAGGCTTCCTAGGATATGGCCCTGGTTTTGCCCTCTTTGCTTGCGCTGGCTTCTCCCTCTGCTGTCCTTGGAACCAGTAGTCAGCGCTTGGACGATGATGTGTTGCATCAATTTGATGCTACTCATCGGTTGTCAGAGCTGACCGGTGCCTGGGGAAACTTGGCGACGTTTGTGACTTCTTTTGGGGAAAAGCTCCAGGTAAGTTTTTCTGAAGTTCTTTCTTTAGATGTTCGTCTTTGTTTTGTTCTTTATGCCTTTTCTCTCTCTCTCTCTCTTTGTTCAGTCTTTTTCTCGGGATCATACTGACTTCTTTTTCTCGTCCGAAAATGAGAAAAAGTTGTCTTCTGAGGTAAGCGCCCTAAAGGCAGAGCTTGATCTCTATCGAGCTGAGATGGAGACTGAGCGCCAAACGCACCAAAAGGAGGAGAAGGCTCTTCATGCCCAGGTGGTAGAGGTGGAGAGGAAAAAGGATGCTACGGTGGAGTCCATGAAGAACGAGTGCAAAGGTATTACGGGTTCTGTTGGTTTCCTTTTGTATTCTGACTTCCCTTTCTGCTGACTTGTTTTTCTTTTGTACTCTGATTTCCCTTTCTGCTGACTTGTTTTTCTTTTGTACTCTGATTTTCCTTTCTGTTGACTTGTTTTTGTTGCTTGGCCTAGCTCTCCGAGTTGAAAAGGAGAAGCTCTCGGAGGGTATCGAGGTGATGAAGACACTCGTCCGCACTAACCACAACAAGGCTGAGGAGGTAATTACTCGAGCTGAAGAAGAACTCGCGCTTGCTAAGTTGATTAGGCATGGAGCTAATAGGGATCTTGTGCAGGCCCAAAAAACTGTTCAAGACTTGACTGGTAAGTTGGCAACGGCTACTGATAACTAGAATGCTTTGTGGAAATCTTTTCAGTCAGTAGCCGACCTTCTCCGGACTCCAGCGTATGATGGTCAATCTTGGGCTCAATTTATTCCCCAAGTGCCGACTCGTTTCCAGGAATTTGTGAAGAGGTGCGCCCATCTGTGTACCACGAATGTTCTTGCCTAGGTCCGGGTTCTTTCTCCGGAGTTTCCTTTGTCCAAGGTTGCTGATGAGCCGAGAGCCAAGAGTACCTAGATGTTGTTGAGAGGTTGGAGCCTGAGGTCAATGACTTAGCTAGGAAGATTGTAGATAATCTTAACATTGATGTTTCTTCTCCTGATGACAATGCCTGATGTAATCGACCTTTGTATTCCAACTTCTGTAACAAAACACTATACTTGAAAACTGAATGGAGATTCTTTATTTTTTGTTGATGTCTTCTTTGTCTGTATTTCTTTGTCTCGTAAACAACTCGGCTTAGGTAAATCACTGTCTTAGCAAACTTTCTTGATCTATCGAGTGTTTTTCTGGCTTTCGTTTGTGCCATGTAAACAACTCGGTATATGTAGATTGATATCTTGACAGGTTTCCTTAATTTGTCGAGTGCTTGTCTGGTTTTCGTCTGTGACCTGTAAACAACTCGGTATAGATTGTTGTCTTGACAAGCTTTGTGTTCTCATTAGTACTGAAAAGACTTAGGACATCTCCAGCTTCTTCTTTTTGGCTTAACTCGAAGTGTGGTCAGCATCTGGTCCTATCTTTGGTTGCAAAAACATCCTATGATCGACAAGCCCCCGAGCACTTCATGGTTGAATTCTAGAAGCCTCGTCTTGTTCCTTCAAGTCTTGTTGAGCAGGAACAATTGTCGTCCGAGTGCTTTCTTGAGCAAAACCGTGTAGCGCTTCTTGGGATCCACTGAGTGTAGCCCCCGAGCCTCTTGCTATTTGGAACAAGGAGCTGGAGGGTCTTGTCTTGAAATTGCTTTGATTTATGCTCAGGCTTAGTTTCAGTCATTTTGCTTTTTTGGTTCGGGTGTTAGCTTATTAGCTACCCTCATCGGTGGGCTCAAGCATGTTTTCAGCTCTTTTGCTCTCGGCTGGTATGCTCAGGCGTCTTTTCAGCCATTTTGCTTTTTGATTTGGGTGTTAGCTTATTAGCTATCCTCATCGGCGGGCTCAAGCATGTTTTCACCTCTTTTGCTCTTCGGCCGGTATGCTCAGGCGTCTTTTCAACCATTTTGCTTTTTGTTTTGGGTGTTAGCTTGTTAGCTACCCTCATCCGCAGGCTCAAGCATGTTTTCAGCTCTTTTGCTCTCGGCCGGTATGCTCAGGCGTCTTTTCAGCCATGTTGCTTTTTTGTTCGGGTGTTAGCTTGTTAGCTACCCTCATTGGCGGGCTCAAGCATGTTTTTAGCTCTTTTGCTCTCGGCCGGTATGCTCAGGCGTCTTTTTAGCCATTTTGCTTTTTGTTTTGGGTGTTAGCTTGTTAGCTACCCTCATCGGCGGGCTCAGGCATGTTTTCAGCTCTTTTGCTCTCGGCCGGTATGCTCAGGCGTCTTTTCAGCCATTTTGCTTTTTGGTTTGGGTGTTAGCTTATTAGCTACCCTCATCGACGAGCTCAAGCATGTTTTCAGCTCTTTTGCTCTGGACCGGTATGCTCAGGCATCTTTTCAGCCATTTTGCTTTTTGGTTCGGGTGTTAGCTTATTAGCTACCCTCATCGGCGGGCTCAAGCATGTTTTCAGCTCTTTTGCTCTCGGCCGGTATGCTCAGTCGTCTTTTCAGCTATTTTGCTTTTTTGTTCGGGTGTTAGCTTATTAGCTACCCTCATCTGCGGGCTCAAGCATGTTTTCAGCTCTTTTGCTCTCGGCCGGTATGCTCAGGTGTCTTTTCAGCCATTTTGCTTTTCATTTCGGGTGTTAGCTTGTTAGCTACCCTCATCGGCGGGCTCAAGCATGTTTTCAGCTCTTTTGCTCTCGGCCGGTATGCTCAGGCGTCTTTTCAGCCATTTTGCTTTTTGGTGCTCATTGGAAACAACTCGGGAAAAGCCATAATAAGACATATGTTTGTCGAGAAAGAACTATCTTTATTGATCATGAATATTGATCGGTCATAATAGTACATATGTTGATGAGCGCTATCTTTATTGATCATGAACATTGATCTCTTGTGGCTTGTATATATATTTTCCCTTGAGTTGTTTTCATGCGTAGAATCTTCGTAGCTGGCTGATGTGCCATGTATTGTTGACTTCTTTTCTGTCTTCAGTTATCAACTTGTATGTGCCTGGTCCGGTGACTTTTGTGATGATAAAAGGACCTTCCCATGGACTGAGTAGTTTATGGCATCCGTCGGTTTTTTGTATTCTTCTTAGTACTAGGTCTCCGACTTGTAATGATCGAGACTTGGTATTCTTGTTGTAGTGGCGTCTTAATCCTTGGAGATATCTTGCTGATTGAAGGGTAGCGTTTACTCTAACTTCTTCTGTACTGTCGAGCTCTAATCTTCAGGTTTGTTCTGCTTCTCCTTCGTCATATTGTTCTATCCTTGGTGACGTCCAGATCAAGTCGGCGGGTAGTACGGCTTCTGATCCGTAAACTAGGAAGAAAGGTGAGTATCCGGTGGCTCTGCTTATTTGAGTTCGTAGCCCCCATACGACCTTGGGTAATTCTTCAATCCATTTTGATCCATAGTCCACTAGTTCTTCATACAGTCTTAGTTTTAATCTGGCTAGTATGAGTCCGTTAGCCCTTTCGACCTATCCATTGGCCTCTGGATGTGCGACTGATGCGTAATCTATTCTGAAGCCGCAGTCCTATGTCCAACTTTGGAATTCTGTGGCTGTGAAGGGAGAACCCAAATCTATGATAATTTGATTAGGCATGCTGAAGCGGTGCATAATGTCTTGGATGAACTCGACTACTTTGGCTGCGCTGTATTTTGCGAGTGGTCTGTATTCAATCCACTTGGTGAACTTGTCAATTGCTACGAAGATGTACTCGAAACCGCCTTTTGCCTTCTTGAGAGGTCCTACTTGATCCAGCCCCCAGCAGGAGAAAGGCCAAGCAGGTGGGATGCAGATGAGGTTGTGAGCTGGCACATGAGCTTGTCTTGCGAACATTTGACAACCTTTGCATCTTCTGATGAGTTCTTCTGCATCTTTCAAAGCGGTTGGCTAGTAGAAATCGATGTAGAATGCTTTGCCAACTAGTGTTCTTGAGGCTGCGTGATTTCCACAGCAACCTAAGTGTATTTTGTCTAGGATCTCTTTGCCCTCTTCAAATGAGACGCATTTTAGTAGTAGTCCTGATGATGCGGCTTTTCTGTAGAGCTTGTCTCCTACTAGGACATAATTCTTGCTTCTACGAACAACTCGGGTAGCTTCCTCTTTTTCCGCTGGCAACTTATTCTCTTTGATGTAATCAATAAAAACCTGGGTCCTTGAAGTGGTGATTACCAAAATCTAGGTGTCTTTAGCTAAGATTTTAGGGGTTATCTCACCGTGTTGTTTGATAGAGGGAGCCGATAACTCCTCTATGAATACACCGGGTGGGACCTTTGCCCTGTCTGATCCAAGCTTGGCGAGGACGTCTGCCGCAATATTAGAATCGCGCAGGACGTGTAGAATTTCTAGTCCTTGAAAATGTTTTTTGAGCTTTCGTATTTCTGCACAGTAAGCGCCCATGTTTTCTTTGGTGCAATCCCAATCTTTGTTGACTTGATTGATGACTACTGTTGAATCACCGTATATGAGTAAACGCTTGATTTCGAGGGTAATTGCCACTCGTAGCCCGTGGATGAGGGCTTCGTATTCTGCTTCATTGTTTGTAGCTTGCCATAGTATCTGAAGGACGTACTTGAGTTGTTTTCCATCTGGAGAAATGAGGACGCTTGCACCGGCTCCGCCTAGCTTGAGTGATCCATCAAAGTACATCTTCCAATGATCAAGGATGGTATTTGACATAGGTTGTTGAATTTCTGTCCACTCGGCAACAAAATCGGCTAGGACTTGAGATTTAATTGCCTTCCGTGGGGTGAAATCGATATTGAGAGCACCAAGTTCAACTGCCCACTTAGATATGCGCCCTGTTGCGTCTCTGTTGTGTAGGATGTCTCCGAGTGGGAAATCTATCACCACGGTAATCTTGTGGCTTTCAAAATAGTGGCGAAGCTTGCGTGAAGTGATCAGGAGGGCGTAGAGTAGTTTTTGCACATGCGGGTACCAGATTTTTGATTCTGATAGTACTTCGTTGATGTAGTATACGGGGCGTTGTACTTTATATACACGTCCTTCTTCTTCTCTTTCTACGACAATCGTAGTGCTGATCATAGTAGAAGTTGCCACAATATACAGCATCATGTCTTCGTATTTCTTCGGAGGTGTGAGAATGGGTGAGGAGGTGAGGTATGCCTTGAGCTTCTTGAAAGCTTCATTGGCTTCTTCTGTCCACTCGAACTTGTCTATCTTCTTTAGCAATTTAAAGAAAGGTAACCCTTTTTCACCCAGTCTTGATATGAAATGATTGAGGGCCGCCATGCAGCCTGTTAGTTTCTGCACATCTTTGACACTTCGAGGAGGGCCCATCTCTGTTATGGCTCGAATTTGCTTGGCGCTTGCTTCTATTCCGCGATGACTGACCAAGAATCCGAGTAGTTGTCCTGAAGGAACTCCGAATACACACTTGTTTGGGTTCAATTTCCACCTCCATCTTTTTAGGTTTTCAAAGGTTTGCTTTAAGTCTTCAATTAGTGTATCTGGGTTCTTTGTCTTTACTACTACATCATCCACATATGCCTCTACATTTTCGCCGATCTGATCACCAAGGCATGTTTGGATAGCTCTTTGGTAAGAGGCACCAGCATTCTTGAGTCCAAATGACATTGTTTTGTAGTAGTAGGCACCAAATGGAGTGATGAAAGATGTCTTGCTCTGGTCTTGTTCCTTTAATGCGATCTGGTGATATCCTGAATAGCAATCAAGGAAGGATAATAGGGCAGATCCTGCTATTGAATCAACTATCTGATCAATGCATGGTAGCCCAAACAGATCTTTCGGGCAGTGTTTGTTGAGATCTGTGTAGTCGACACACATGCGCCACTCGTTCATATTCTTTTTCTGTACTAGAACTGGGTTTGCTAGCCAATCTGGATGGAGGATTTCTCTGATGAATCCGGCTGCCATTAGTTTTGTGATTTCTTTTTTAATTGCTGCCTTCTTGTCTGGTGAGAATCATCGTAGTCATTGCTTCATAGGCTTGGAGCCTTCATTGATATCAATTCTGTGCTCAGCCAACTCTCTTGGGACCCCTGGCATGTCGGCCGGCTTCCAGGCGAAGATATCTTTGTTGTCCTAAAGAAAGTTGGTGAGTGCGAGTTCCTATTTTGCCGAGAGGTGGGCGCTGATGGTTGCCGTTTTTGATGGATCACCGGTGCCCATGTCGTTTTGCTTGACGTCGGCTTCTTTTGGTGGTGCTAGGATGCTGGGTTTTTTAGCCAGTATCACTAGATCTTCTGGGCTCATTTCTGCTGCAACAGTGGCTATTTCTTTTCTTCCATCGGCAGCCTGTGCTTTTGCTGCAATTTGGATTGCCTGAACATCGCAGTCAAATGCGCGCTTCAAATCACTCCGAAAGGAGAGAACACCGTTAGGCCCTGGCATCTTAAGCAACAGGTACGAATAATGCGGTATTGCCATGAATTTTGCTAGTGCTAGGCGCCCGAGGATTGCGTGATATGATGAATCAAAATCTGCAACTTCGAACTTGATGAACTCTGTACGGTAGTTCGAGGGAGTCCCAAAAGTAACTGGTAGAGTGATTTGTCCAAGTGGCATTGCTGCCTTACCGGGTACTATGCCATAAAAAGGCGTGCTTGTTGGTGTAATCATCTCGGCAAGGTGTAGTCCCATCTTCCTTAGAGTTTCTGAGAAAATGATGTTGAGTCCGGCTCCCCCGTCGATTAGTACTTTTGTGACAGTCATACCGGTAATAGTTAGATATAGAACCAGTGGGTAATGGCCTACGTTTCCTACGCTAGTCCATTGGTCTTCTCTTGAAAATTTGATTGGATACTGTGACCAGTTGAGATATCTTGGAGTAGCCAGTTCTGCTGCCATGATGGTTCGCAGTGCTAGCTTTTCTTGATGTTTGCTTCTAGAATCTAGAACTCTGGCAAAGATTACTGCTACTATCCCCCCTAGATTTTTGGAATCCTTTGTCTTCGTGGTTGTCTTCTTCTTTTCTCTGATTGCCTTCTTTGGTATTTTCCTTACTATCCTTTCTTGTGTATCGATCTTTGAAGGTGTAGCAATCTCCAATGGTGTGATTTCCTTTGGGGTGCAAGACGCAACACATGTTTTCAATGTCGTCATACCTCCTGGGTTTGGAAAATTTCCTTGATTTGTCAGTCACTGCTACGGTGTTGTCTGGTCCACATTTTCTTTCCTGATGTCTGTTGTTTCGAGGATTTTGCCTATCCGGGTTGTTTCTGTTGTTTCTATCTAGGAATCTTTCTCGTGTCTTTTCCTCTGCGGTAATCATTTTTTCCACTATTCATCTGAATTCTTCATTGTTTCTTGGGTTTTCTTTGCAGAAGTCTTGGAATTGCCACCTAGCTATGATTCCGTGAGAGAAAGCTTCGATCACTTCTCATTGGGTGATGTCATGTACTTGAGCTCGTAGTTCGCAGAAAGCTCTTTGTAAGTCCTCCTGATTTTTGACTGATCCTTGGTTCAATTTGTCAAACCACTGAAGGGGCATGGTTTCTAGGGCCATGGGAAAGAACAAGGTCTTGATGACATCGTCTCCTCCGACCAATTCAGTTGATTGCGAGTAAATCCTGAGCCACTACCTTGGTTCGGTCTTGCCATCATACTTGGAGTGGTTGGACGGCTTGAACTTGTGAGGCAGTCGTATTGAAGCAAGTCTGTTTGCAAAATAGGGGAATCTATCGTGCGTTCTGGCTTCTGTGTATTCTGATTCAGCGCCCCCTTCTTGCCAACTGTTGTCTTGGTGAGAGTAGTTTTGCGTAGCTGTCCGAGTAGGTGCTTTGCTTCTGGCCTTTCTTGGTTGTTCGACTCAGTCGTTTTGACTATGGTTTCTTTTACTTTCTCTGTTGTGACTTTCACTTGGTCGAAGTCTCTCGAAGGTGGACTTCCTTTGATTTTGATCTTCCTACTCATGAGATGTTGCCCTTTAGTCATGCATCCTTAGGACTATTGATTGGAGGAATCCCAGAGCTGTTCTTGTTTTTCATTGGGATGTGAAGTCGCCCTGAGTTCTTCTAGTGCTTCTCAAATCTTATCATAGGGTGTATTCACTGCTTGTCCTTCTTCGACCTCTCGCTCTGATTTTCTTCTATTGTACTCGGCTAGGTCTAAGTCATATTTGATCCAAGCTTCCTTGCGCTGCTTAGCACGGCATTGACGCCCTTGTTTCAATTTGTTCTTTCTTTCTCTAGCTTGTCTCTGACTCTCGGTCTCACCATCGTGCCCCTGGGTAAATGGTGATATGTTGGACTCAGATTCATCTGAAGACCTGACGTCGGGCGCTTCTAGGGGGACCAATGGTGATCGAGGACGATGAATCATGAATACTTCTCGAGCATGAGTTGTTCTATTATCGGTGTTGGTTTTCATACTGTTAGAGTTGTTGATAACTTCAGTAGAGGCTTCTAGGTTGCAGATCGAGTCTCCTTCTTGGTAGGGTAGAATTGTTGTTGTCGCATTGTCGACTAGTTGTGTGCCGCTATCCTCAGGAACAGAACCTAGCCAGTGGACGATGCAGTCTTGAGATGTTATAGTTAAGACGAGACCTTCTTGAGCTCCCGCCAGTGGTATTCCAAGTACTAGATTCAGAGATCTTTTGAGCTATGCCTGATAAGATGTTGTCATGTTGTGGAGTCCGAATGGAAGAGGACCCGACTTCTTTAGAGTACTCTGAGTGTACTTCGAGTTGTATTCTTGATAGGTTGATGTCGTGTTCCGGAGCCTTGTCGGAAAAGAACTCAGTTTTCCGAAAGAACTCCGAAAAGACTTCGTCTCGGAAGTGGAACTTGAGTTTGAATTGGATGTGTGAAGCCATGAAATCTGAGTCAGATCAGACATCGCAAGCTGCGTGAATCTTCCAGCAAGTTGATCTATCATTGTCGCCGAAATGGAAAGGTCTTGATGATGATCTAAATCTTCAAGGAGATGGCCTTGGAGCTTGCCATTGTTACCTGCCTTGTAGATCCATGAACTGAAGATGAAGGTTGATCCCTTCGAGAAGATCATGTTGTCGAGGTCCATCGAGCTCTCGGATGCAAAGTCACCGAAAGCCCCTACCTGGCGCGCTAGCTGTCGATGTTTGACCACCGATAGCCTACCACGGGGGTCCCCAGGGCAGTATGTTCGGGCTTCAGTGTATGCGGAACTCGATGGTAAACATAAGAGACAGTCAATTTATCCTGGTTTGGACCCTCGATCGATGATCGAGTAATAGCCCTACGTCCAATCGGTGTTAGCCTTTGCGTTGGATTGATTGTCAAGTGTTGTGTTGTACAAAAAGTCACCCGTCCTTAGGAACCCTTCCCTCCTTTATATAGTCAGGAGGTCAGAATCCTAGTCGGTTTACAATGAGATTTCCTAGTAGGATTATAGAATAATACTACTACTAAGATTACAGGGGAAGAATCCTAATTAGACTAGATCTTCTCCCTTCCTTGCGGGGTATCTCGTGGGTCCTACACCGACAGATATGCATCAAAAATGAGTTTTACTAAGGATCTTTCCTCACAATTTACTACTAGCTTGTTTCACCGTCCTACTTCATGGGATCTCCGATCACATAGAACAGGTTACCACTATAGTAAATTTGAAGTGGGTCTCAAACCCATCTCTCTCAATGCACTTTCTATCATGTTGCGTGACAGACCCTTAGTGAACTGATCTGCTAGATTGCTAGACGTGTGAACATAGTCCAACGCTATTACTCTGGAGTTTCTCAATTTTCTGACAAATTTTAGTCGTCTCTTAACATGCCTTGTGGACTTTATGTTGTCCTTAGAACTATTAACCTTTGTAATCACAGTCTGGTTATCGTAGTTCATAGAAATAGCTGGTATGGGTTTTTCAACAACCGGTAAATCCATAAGGAGATCACGAAGCCACTCAGCCTCAGATCTAGCAGTGTCTAATGCTGTGAGTTCTGCTTCCATTGTAGACTTCATTAAGATAGTCTGCTTTCAAGACTTCTAGGAGACAGCACCACCTCCAAGCAAAAACACATATCCACTTGTGGCATAAAGCTCATCAACATCAGAAATCCAGTTGGTATCACAATAGCCTTCCAGCACTTTCGGATGTCCGGTATAACAAATACCATAGCCCATGGTCCCTTTTATGTAGCGCATTACTCTCTCAAGAGCACGCCAGTGATCATCTCCTGGGTTTGACACAAACCGGCTCAGCTTGCATACAGCAAATGAGATGTCAGGCCTTGTTGCACTAGCAAGATACATGAGCGAACCAATGATCTATGAATATCTCAACTGATCCCTTGCTATTCTTCGATTTTTCCTTAATAGCACACTAGGGTCATAAGGTGTAGGAGCAGGTGCACAGTCACTGAACCCAAAGTGACTCAGCACCTTTTCCACATAATGGGTTTGTAATAGAGTTACCCCACCATCACCTTCTCTTAGAAGCTTGATATTAAGAATAACATCAGCCTTTCCCAAATCTTTCATCTCAAAACTTTTAGATAGATATTCCTTCACCTCCTCGATCACTTTGAGTCTAGATCCAAAGATCAGTATGTCATCAACATATAAGCACAAAATGACTCCTTCACCCCCACCATACCGATAGTACACACATTTGTCAGCTTCATTCACAACAAAGCCAACAGATGTTAAAGTTTTGTCTAACTTCTCATGCCATTGCTTAGGAGCTTGTTTTAGGCCGTATAATGACTTTAATAATTTACACACCTTGCCTTCTTGACCATTTGCTACAAACCCATGAGGCTAATCCATATAGATCTCCTCCTACAACTCTCCATTTAGGAAAGCTGTCTTAACGTCCATTTGATGAACGATAAGACCATAAGAGGCTGCCAGGGAAAGCAAAACACGAATTGTGGTCAATCGGGCAACCGGTGAATAAGTATCAAAGAAATCCTCACCTTCCTTTTGAGTATAACCCTTGGCCATAAGCCTTGCCTTGTACCTATCAATAGTACCATCAAGCCTAAGCTTTTTCTTGAACACTCATTTGCAACCTATAGGCTTGCACCCATAGGGACGATCAACTATTTCCTAAGTTCCATTAGACATAACAGAATCCATCTCACTCCGTACTGCTTCCTTCCATAAGTCAGCATCAGGAGAGGAATATGCCTCTTCAATGGTCGTTGGTGTGTCATCCACAAGGTACACAATATAGTCATCACCAAAAGACTTTGCAGTCCTCAGTCTCTTGCTTTTTCTGGTGGCTATAGTGTCATCCTCCTTAGGATTTTGCACATAGGGTTCCTTAATTTGTTCTATCGGAATAAAATTTTCATGCTCATGGGGAATTATAAATTCATGACCAGTTGTGCTAGGTGCATTTTTCATGGGAAACTCATTCTAAAAAAATGTAGCGTCTCTAGATTCCATGATTGTATCAATAGTCATCTCAGAAACACTAGATTTTATAATTAGAAATCTATAACCCACGTTGTGAATAGCATAACCAAGAAAGACACCATCAACAGTCTTTGGTCCAAGCTTTCGCTTTTTGTTTATTGGCACATTCACCTTTGCCAAACAACCCCAAGTTCGCAGGTAAGAGAGATTTAATCTCTTCTTCTCCCATTCCTCGAATGGTGTGATTTCTTGTTCTTTGTGGGCACTCTATTTAGGACATGACATGCTGCCAATATAGCCTCACCCCACCATTCCTTAGATAGTCCCGCAGTCTCCAACATGGCATTAACCAAATCAGTTATAGTGTGGTTCTTTCTCTCTGTAGTCCCATTAGACTGTGACGAGTATGGTGGCGTCCTCTCATGAATAATTCCATGCACCGCGCAAAACTCAGAAAAATCATTTGAGAAATATTCTCCCCCGCGATCGGACCATAAACGCTTGATTTTCTTCTCAAGTTGATTTTCTACCTCAGCTTTATAGACTTTAAAATAATGCAACGCTTCATCTTTTGTTTTTAATAAATACACGTAGCAAAATCTAGTGCAATCGTCTATAAATGTCATGAAGTATCGTCTACCGCCTTTAGTCAATTCGCCATTCATTTCGCATAAATCAGAATGAATGAGTTCTAATGGTGCCAAGTTCCTCGCCTCAGCAGCCTTGTGAGGCTTGCGCGGTTGCTTTGATTGCACACACACACTTGTCACTTAGAATCTTTGACTAAGTTAAATTTCAGGATTAAATTCAGATTTGCAAGCCGCGTGAGACAACCAAAATTAATGTGACAAAGTCGTGAATGCCATATAATCGACTCATCCGAAACATTAACATTGTTCACCACTTTATTACACACATCATCAAGCAAAGATAAGCGGAACAAGCCTCCACAATCATAACATTTTCCAACAAAAGTTCCATGTCTCGACACAACACATTTATTGGACTTAAGCACAATTTTAAAGCCATCGCGACACATCTGAGAAGTGCTAACAAGATTCTTCTTGATGGAGGGGACATGCTGCATGTTCTTTAATAGCACCGTCTTTCCTGAAGTAAACTTCAGAACGACCGTACCAGCACCAAGAACACGCGCATGCGAACCGTTTCCCATTAGCAAGGCTCCACTCCTACCGGCCTGATAGGAAATGAACAAAGAAACATCAGCACACACATGAATATTAGCACCACTGTCCATCCACCACTCTGGTGAAAGACAAACTGAAAGAACAAAAGGTAAAGAATTGCCATACCCAGATGTTCCTCCTCCAATCTCGCTAATTACCATGTTTGCTAATTTCTTTTCTTGCTTATATTTGCGGTCTGGGCACGCACTTGCCCAATGCTCATCACTCCCGCAAACAAAGCATCCTCCACCTTTCTTGTTGTTTTTCTTCTTAAACTGTGCAGTCTGCTTAAGCTTTGCATTGTTGTTCTCTTGCATGTTCTTCTTCTTTTTATTACGAGATGCAAATGAGTTTTTCTTCTGCACCATATTGGCAGTGGAAGACTCAACTCCTTTTCCATGGTTGTCTTTTGCTCTCGCCCTCTCCTCAACATCAAGACTAAACTCTTGTCTCTTGTGTTTTAGAGAAGTAGCAAAATCCCTCCAAGAAGGTGGCAGCTTAGCGATTATACCGCCGGCCACAAACTTGTAGGGCAACAAACACGAGAAATGTTCTAGTTCCTTCGCTAGCGCCTGTATCTCATGAGCCTGTTCGACCACAGAATGGTTTTCAACCATTTTATAGCCATACAACTGCTCCATAAGGTACAGCTCACTGCCAGCATCAGAAACCCCAAACTTTGCCTCAAGAGCATCCCATAACTCTTTGCCTGATGTGCAAGATATGTAGTTTTTCTCATACTTGGGATGAAGTGCACTAATCACGGTGCCTCGAAACAAGTTATCGGCAGCCAAGAACTTTTGCTCCTCCTCAGGAGTAAACTGTTCAGGCTTCCCCTATGCGGCGTGATAGCAGTTCATCACAGTCAACCACAATACCATCTTGGCACGCCATATCATGAAATTCTTGCCATCAAAATTATTTGGCTTCAAAGCAGCAGCAAAACCACTAACAGAAAATTGCCTAACATTAGTTTTTTGGATTGGTAGGAATTTAGACAATTTCATTATCAGTTTAATCCAGAAAATAACATCAGCAGGTTTGTGACGACATATATGTGCATGTGTATATTTCTTATGAACACTACAGCATGCAGAGATGACATACTAGTGAAAACAGTAAAAACACAAAGTACAGAGATTAGCCTATACCCAGCGGAGGCTCCCATGCCGAGGGCATCGGAGGCTCCATTCACACTAGTTGACATAGTGCGTTGCTCGAAGTCGCGGACCACAGTCGATGCAGGAAGATGTTCACAGTGCAGTCCCACGAACGGATCACCGGGAAGAAGACACCTTGGCGTTCCGCAGGCAATCACCGAGAAGAAGATGTACGTGGATGAGCAGTCATGGATCGCTCCCCAAAAACCTAATCATTGCGCACCCCGTGCAATGTTCTCTAGCGAACGAGGGTTCCGGAGGCACCTGCTCTCCCTCTACTCCGTGCACGCAGAGGTTCGGGACGGGGAAACCAGAAGGCTGTGGAAGTGTGTTTCTCTCGGGAGTGGTTGCGAAAGGACTCGGACGGAGGACTCGGATATATGGACGGGGAGAAGAGAGGCAGCGGAGAATCCCAGGAGATGGAGATGGAGAGACGGAAGCGGAAGGGACAGTAACTGCCGCAATCAGTTTGCCTCCACCATCAAGGGGAGTAACTCCCATTGTAATGTGGATTAAGTGGCAAAAGACTAGCCACGCCCGCCCGCTCACCACCCGCCACGCCCACGGCCCGGCCCGGCCCGGCCGTCGGCGACGGCGGCGTGCGCGCTCGTGTGGCACGCCTTTGTCCTTTTCTCAGCTTCTCAATTTAGATGAATAATTTCCAACCATATAAGCTGAGTCAGCGTTCAGACAAAATCCCATATGGTATTAAACCATGCAACACTTAATGTCACGTACCATAGAGTTTTATTTGATTCATTAAATATTATATGAGCCAAGCCCATATTATATCCAACAGCGGTCCTATCTTCTTCTTGAGGAGCGCTACGACAAGGAGCACGCTCGGATGGCGTCTCACCAGGCCCTCCTGGCGACCGGTGCCCCTCATCTGCCTGCTACATAGCCTCCTGCTCACACCGATGCCGGTGTCCCTCGGTCCAGCCAACCAACCGCGGGCGCTGGCACATGGCCTGACAACCGCGGCAACAAGATGCGCTGTGGCGGTAGCAACAACTCCTCTGGTGGCCACAGCGGCGACGGCCACGCCAACCAGGGTGGATCCGGTGGCAACCGCCCACCCTCTCCATGGGTTCCCGGCTTCCACCCCTGGACTAGCATGGTTCAAGCATGGCCAATGTCGTTCCGCGTTCCCGGCGCTAGCGTCCTCGGCCCTCGACCCGGCGCTTCTCCTTAGCAGGCGTACCTTGCTGGCTCTGCGCCACCAGCACCAGCACCCGCCCCGGCCTCTTCTTGCTCTGGTGTGTGGAATTAGTAGGCGCTCCTTGCTGCTCTGGCCACAACCAATGTGCCAGCCGCTGGACCTCAAGCATCCGAGTGGTTCTTGGACACAGGCGCCACTTCTCACATGGCTTCGGGCTCCGGTACATTTTCTTCTGCCCACCCCCTTCTTCATTCTGCACCCATCACCGTTGGTAATGGGACTTCCATGCCCGTCACCCACACTGCCAACTCTGTAATTCCTGGCACTCCCTTTCATCTGAACAATGTTCTTATTTCCCCTGATCTTGTTAAAAATCTCATATATGTTTGTTCTTTCACTCGCGATAACAACGTTTCTGTCGAATTTGATCCCTTTGGTTTTTCTATCTAGGATCTACCTACTCGGACGGAGATGCTCCGATGTAACAGCGATGGCGAGCTCTATCCTCTTCGGCCTCCATCTACACTGGCGCTGCTATCCAGCTCTACCTCCACTGATTTGTGGCATCAACGTCTTGGGCATCCTGGCCGGGACTCCCTCCAACCTACTCTTCATCAGTTCGAGTTTACCTGTACAAAGACAGTAGCTCATACTTGCCAGTCCTGTCAGCTTGGCAAGCATGTCCATCTTCCTTTTTCTCCCTCTTCTTCAGTTTGTTATGTTCCTTTCGAGCTTGTACACGGTGATGTTTGGACCTCGCCTGTTCCGAGCAACTCCGGCTTCAAATACTATTTGGTTTTAACTGATGCTTGTACTCACTTCGTTTGGACATTTCCTTTACGTGCCAAATCTAAAGTTGCTCAATGTCTGATTTCATTCTATGCCTATGTCATGACGCAATTTCAGTTGCCACTCATTTCCTTCCAAACCGACAACGGCAAGGAATTTGACAACACTGTAGTCTGTCAGCATTTTGCCGCACACAGCATCAGCTTCCGCCTTTCTTGTCCATATAGTTCAATGCAAAATGGTAAAGCCGAGCGGATCATACGCACACTTAACGATTGCGTGCGTAGTCTTCTTCTTCACGCAGGCCTGCCTTTTCCTTTCTGGGTTGAAGCTCTCGCTACTGCCACTCATCTACTCAATCGGCATCCGTGCCACGCCATGGCACCAATCACACCTTTCGAGCGTCTTCTGGGTGCTCCACCATCATACAGTCACCTTCGGGTCTTCGGTTGTTTATGCTTTCCCAACCAAACAACCATCGCACTGCTCAAGCTTAGTGCTCGCTCTAGCGCGTGTGTTCTTCTGGGCTACTCATCTGACCACCGCGTCTATCGGTGCTTCGACCTTGCTAGCCGTCGCGTCATTACTTCTCGTCATGTGGTGTTCGACGAAACTATGTTTCCATTCCGGCCGCCATCTGTGCCCACGACGTCGCCCACATTGCCTTCCTCGGTCGCCTTGGCAGACGGTCTAGTGCATCTGCCGGATGCCCCGCCGAAACGCCGTCGTGTCTTTGCGCCCAGCATCACCTCATCCCCTGTGGTAAGCTCAGCGCCCACGCAGCCTCCACCTTCACCTGACATGGCTGATGTGCAGCTCGGCCCTGGGTCTGCCAGCTCCGGTTCGCCCCAGAGTTCCACCGCACCAGCACCACCACCCACACCACCTCCACCTCCCGCACATCCTATGGTCACTCGTGCTCGTGCTGGTGTTTTCAAGCCCAATCCTCAATACACCATGGCTGCAACCACCACGCCTATCTCACTGATCCCTTCATCCGCTCGGGAAGCTTTGCGCGATCCCAATTGGTGAGGTGCCATGGAGGCTGAGTTCTCTGCCTTGCAAGCAAACCAGACATGGTGTCTGGTTGACAAGCCACCTGTTGCGCACATCATCTCGGGTAAATGGTTTTTCAAGCACAAACTGAATCCAGACGGCTCTCTTGAGCGGTACAAGGCGAGATGGGTGGTACGCGGCTTTACACAGTGCGTCGAGGTCAATTTTAAGGAGACCTTCACGTCGGTCGTCAAACTGGCCACCGTGCACATAGTGCTCACCATTGCTGCCTCCAGGCAGTGGCCGACTCAGCAACTCGATGTCTCGAATGCTTTTCTACACGGACATCACGATGAATTCGTGTTGTGCCAGCAACCCATTGGCTTTGTGGATGCTGAGCGTCCTCAAGCCATCTGTCGCCTCGACAAATCCTTGTATGGTCTTTGCCAGGAGCCACAGGCATGGTTCACTCGGTTCGCGACATACGTCGTTCATCTCGGCTTCTAGGTGACTCGATCTGACTCCTCCCTTTTCGTTCTTTGCCGAGGATCCGACGTCGCCAACCTCCTCCTCTATGTCGACGACATGGTCATCACTACATCAAGCTCTTCGCTGTTGCACTAGATCGTCCACGCCCTCCGCTCCGAGTTCGCTGTCAAAGAAATGGGCGACCTACGCTTCTTCCTCGGCATCGATGTCCAGTGCACGGCGACCGGCTTCTACCTCTCCTAGAGCCGGTATGCCAAGGATATTCTTCAGCGCGCGGGCATGTCCAACTGCAAGGCCGCCACGACGCCGATCGACGAGAAAGGCAAGCTTTCCTCTGATGGACCCTCTGTGCTAGACGCGACGTCATACCGTAGCATCGTCGGCGCCCTGCAGTACCTGACAGTGACACGGCCGGACCTCGCCTTCGCCGTGCAACAAGCATGCCTCTACATGCATGATCCGCGCTAGCAACATTGGGCACAGCTGAAGCAGATCTTGCACTACGTCCGCGGCACAACGTCGCACGGCCTCCTGCTCCGTGCCTCATCGAACCTCGATGTCACGGCGTACTCTGATGCGGATTGGGCTGGGTGCCCCGACACTCGACGCTCAACGTCCGGCTTCTGCGTGTTCCTTGGCGACTCCTTGGTGTCGTGGTCGTCCAAGCGACAGCCCACTGTGTCGTGATCCAGTGCGGAGGCGGAATACCGCGCAGTGGCCAATGCCGCCGCCGAGTGCATTTGGCTACGGCAACGCGAACTTCACTACTCCATTCTAAAGGCTACAATCGCGTTCTGTGACAATGTGTCGGTTGTCTACATGTCCGCGAATCTAGTGCATCACAAGAGAACGAAGCACATCGAACTCAACATCCATTTCGTGCGAGAACGGGTGCAGGCTGGTGAGCTACGCATTCTACATGTGCCGACGGGCGAGCAGTATGCCGACATCATGACGAAAGGACTCACGACGAAGACCTTCGAGGCTTTTAGGGACAGTCTTTGTGTCACGCCTATGACTCATCAGACTGCGGGGGGTGATAAAGTGTGTAATAAAGTGTGTAATTTGTATTACTTCGGATAGGCTAGCTGAGGTTTTCCCGCTCTGCGGTCGCCGCGGTTACGCGCTAGTCAGCCACAACGTCGCTCACGTCGTGGCTCCACGTCCGTGCACTCGGCCCACAGACGCGCCTCGCGCCGGCAGTTCCACTGCCCTGTACTTGTATAAAATATACAGAGATCAATACAGCAAATCTTGTTGGCTCCATCCTAAACTCTTTCAACAACAACATAGAAGAGTTCTTTTTTTAGAACATACTCCCTTCGTTCCAAAAAAATGTAATTTTTTGCCTTCTGAGAAGTAAAACAATTTTAAGCTTTATCAAATTTATACAAAAAAACTACTACTAACTTTTATGATAATGAAAAAGTATCATTAAATTAATTACGGAACATATTTTCACAGTAAATCTAATTGAAGACATAAATATTAATGTTTTTTTAATGAACTTGGTCAAACTTAGAAAAAAATTGACATGTCTCAAATTTAGAATTGTAATATTTTAGGGACGGAAAGAGTAGGAAGTATCTATAAAATAATTGTAATATCCAAATGGCAATCACAAACCGACCATGAAAATGACATGTTGCCGGCGTCTGCATGCATTTCTCCATCTGAATTCTGACGATCGGCCACATTATTAGTATGTTATAATATGGCTCGACATGCATGCACACGTAGGTTGTCATCCAACGTGTTTGCGGCCTAATGCATGCATGCAAAGCCAATCATCGACATACTTTGTCTTAATCTAATCTTTGTTCGCCTAATTAATTACTTAATTATTAGACGGCGCTGCGATTGACGTCGTCGCTCACGTTCTCCTTGTCAGTGGCTCAGTGTGCTTCCTTCGCTTTCTAGACCGGAATTTTGTTTTTTTTAATTAAAAAAAAGAAAGACGTCTTCTACGTATACGTAGTATAAACGTATTTGGTGGCCATGTTCCAAAAAGGCGACGAGGCAGTTGGTACACCTATGCATGTTAGTTTTGTTTTCTTGTATATAATAAGCAAACTAATAATCAACATAAAGCCTGGTGTATGCGTCCTCAACTCCTCATTTAATTTCTCTGTGTGTGTGGTCTCTCCTCTCACAGAATGTATTATTTCGACAAGAAAAAAGTACAAGATAAACAAATTAAATACATCACGTACAATTAGGCAAATAAATAACACCGACCTCATCATGTTTTATTCCCTTTATTTGATTGGCATCTATACACATCAGCACTTTAAGCAAAGTGTCAAACTTAGATTGTTAATTAATTGAATTAATGATGCCTTCATGGTCCTTAATTATATTTTGATGCCAAGAGGAATAGACAAGAGAGACTCCATATATATGTGTGTACCACTATATATATGTTTGTTAAAAAACAGCATTTCCACATATACAGAGCTTACAATTATTTGAATTTGTCATGCATGTTAATATAACTTCATCAAAATGGTTTCGTTGTCACAAGCACTGCTTTACTAATTTATCCCACAAATACTTAACCATCAAATCTTCAAATAAAACCATGCATGTTGGTATTCTTCAAATCAACCTACAATGGATGGATGTAGTAAGTGCCACGTTTAGCGATCATGCGTCACTTAGATAAACACTAAAATTATTGAGTTCAAGTGCACAAGTCATAGGCTATATATAGTTGCTATATATGTACCTAGCTAGCTCCCTAACTTGTAGTGTGCACCCCAATTATCCACGAACGCTAGTAGATTAGGTGCATAGATATATGTCGCCATGGCAACCAGAAATCAAGACCACAGTAACACACTAAAAAAAGGCTATGTGTATACCTAGGGTTTTATTTTACCTTGCCCATGTTTGCTACAGTTATTATTTACAAAGATATATTAGAAGCTAGGATATACTTCCGTAAAAAAAATGCAATTCTAGTCTTGAGATGAGTTAAACTTTCATAAGTTCAATACAGTTTGTGAAAAAATAGTAACAACATTTATGTCTCCAAATAGGTCCACTATGAAAATATCTATTTGGTATCATAAATATTATTATTTTTCATATAAAATTGATTAAATCTAAAATTATTTGTCTTTTCAAGAAATGAAAATTGCATTCTTTTTTGCACGGAGCTGCTAACATCACAGGAAGTAAGAGGAGGCAGTCAGGCACTACAGCTTTTTGTAAAGACATTCAGACAAAGAGACAAAAAGAGAGGCTAAACTATGCTAGCATTGCACAAATCATTTCTGTCTGGTAAAGTCGGTGCCCTCTGACCTTAATCAAACTAGCTTCGCTACACCTCTTCCATGCATGCGTGCAAGTGAAATTAATTAAAATTAAAACTAAAAGCGTCGTCCTGCCGGCCGGGATAGATGTTCTTATCATCTGATGACATTTGTTCCCAGAATCTAAGGCATAAATTATGCAGGACTCAAAGTGTCCTGCTACCTTCCAAACTAACACTTGACCTTACGTGCATGCCCTAATAGATTGATCAAACTAGCGAGCACTACTAATTAATCCATGACATTGTTCAATCATGCACTGCGCCGAACGGAACTAGGTCCTGTCTGCCAATAATTAGGTACTACTCGCGAAAGAGCATGTACCATAGTGGTTACGAGAGCCTACTAGCACCTGAAGTCCTAGGTTCGACTCCCCGTTAAAGCGAATAATCGGGATTTAACAGCTTTGTACTTTCAGGGTCGACAGCGAAGAGCCTGTGGTGACTTCTTGAATCTCTCGAGGATTTGCCGGTCTTGGAAGGTGCTCATAGGGGTATGGTTTGCGTGCGTATATTTATAGAGGTGAGTGTGCGTGTATGTGGTGTACTGTGTAATCAAAAAATAATAATTAGGTACTACTCTCCTGTTACGAATTAAATTGAATTTCATTTGACTATGCTACACTGTACTTGTAGTTTTATAAAGATCAGGTGAGAAAGTGATGAATGAAGTAGTAGTATATATATGTTGAAAACATTGCATCTATCATATGTCATCCATCCCGTTTGAGAGGATAAGTACAGGTAGTTTAATATAATACTGTTATGATACATGATTAAGCAAAAGCTCCGTGAAATGATTCATGCATGCACGTAGGTACAATCACACACTGTGAAGCAAGTATGCATGCATGCATGCATTATTGATGGTTCATGCATGCATGATGCATGGAGGAGCATTGCTCCTGAACAATGTCTTCGATCGACGCCCCAATTATGTATCTAATTGAGTTTGTTTTGTTAGTTAGGCCATTAGGCAGTAGCTGATGATGGGGGATGATAGATTAATTATGTGGCTAGTAGTGATGTGCCTGTTGCATGCATGCATTAGACTAAATTGATCACGCTGAAGACCACTGTTTGGGAATCTGTTGGTGCATGTGTGCTTCTCTATATATCTATCGAACAGACTATAACAAGTAGGGTTAGATGCCGTGTTGCTGCTCTCTATACAACCAAAAGGCGGATGCTTTGGGGCCTTTTTGTCTGCTCTAATTTTAATTCCTTAATTCTAGGAAATGGGTGCATCTGCTTTCATTAGTTTTCTCAGTTTGATGCTCGATCGGTTAAGGCCGACCGCTCGAGAGGCAGTTAAGTTGGCACTATATGCGAATCAATTCTTACACAAAGCATGTTTATGTATGTGATGATCTCATTTCGCAACTATACACGCATATGTAACGAGGATGACAGAGCATCACTTCAGGGCCTATTTGGATGCTCTTGTGTATCTACCTTAATCCATTTGTGTTAGGGTCTCCAACATACAATGATCACTACCGGAGACGGCTTCTTTACCGAGTGTCCCAGACTTTGCCGAGTGTTTTTTATCAGGCACTCGGTAAAGAGGCTGTTTGTCGAGTGTCAGAGAGAAAACACTCGGCAAACAAATGGCACTCGGCAAAAAGGTGGTTTGCCGAGTGCCGAATACTCGACAAAGAATAACACTCGGCAAAGACCAGGTTTGCCGAGTGTCAAACAATAACACTCGGCAAAGGGCCGCCGCCATTAACGGCCGGCAGTCGCCGTTAACCCTTTGCCGAGTGTCTTATCCTGACACTCGGCAAAGAGGCTCCTTTGCCGAGTGTCATTTTTTTGACACTCGGCAAACCATATTTTTTCACTTTTGACCTCCAAACTTCTTCTGCAGTCCTCAGACAATACCTGGTACTCCATGTTCCAATGTGGCACATTGCTCGGACTTTTTCTATATTTCTTTAATTTATTTCATTTAATTGAATTTTCTTGGACTTCGTTTGCTTTTTATAGAAAATTCAATTAAATGAAATAAATTAAAGAAATATAGAAAAAGTCCGAGAAATGTGCCACATTGGAACATGGAGTACCAGGTATTGACTGAGGACCACAGAAAAACTTTGGAGGTCAAAAGTGAAAAAAAATATGGTTTGCCGAGTGTCAAGAGAAGACACTCAGCAAAGGAGTCTCTTTGCCGAGTGTCAGAACCTATGGCACTCGGCAAAGATTTTTTTTTAAAAAAATAAAAAACCCCTCTTTATCGAGTGCCTGGCCAGGTGGCACTCGGCAAAGAATTAAAAAAATAAAAAAAAACTTTGCCGAGTGCTAGATCGGGGGCACTCGGCAAAGAGGGGATTTAACCTCCCGGCCCAGCCGGCCCACACACTGCACGCACGCACACACGCACGCCCGCGCCAGCGCCGCCGCCGCCGCCCACGCCCTCGCCAACGCACCCACGCCGCCGCTGCCCCGGCCCACGCCCGCGCCGCCGCGCCAGCCCCGCCGCCGCCGCCCCCGCCCGCGCAGCCCCTCGCGCTGCGCCACCGGAGGAGGAGAAAGAGAGGAGGAGGAGGAGAGGAGGAAGAAGGAGGAAGAGAAGGAGGAGGAAGAAGGAGGAAGGAGGAAGAAGGAGGAAGGAGGAAGGAGGAAGAAGGAGGAGGCGCCAGCCCCGCCGCCGCCCCCGCCCGCGCCCACGCCGTCGCCGGTGCTTCCCCAGCCGTCGCCTTGTCCACCGGCACCCTGGCCCCTTCACCACCACCGCCCTACGACGCCCACTAGGTATGCCCTACCGTCATCATCATCGTAGTATTACTAGTAGTTGCGGTAGTAGTAGTGGTAGAGTAGCAGTGGTGGTAGTCGTAGGAGTGGTTTGTGACATTGTTATATATATGTGGTTGGATATAATCTTGTGCATGTCGGCCATCGTGCCGTTCATATATATGTGCATGTTGGCCATCGTGCCGTTGGTTTTCTTGCAGGTTTTGGAAACCACACCGTGCAGGGGAGGTGCTGCCGAAATTTGGTATTGACAGTTTTATGTTTCTTTTTTTGTAGAGAAGAGCCCGTCGGAGCGGAGCCAAACTACATCGGCGACCCCGATCGCCTTCCTCGCCGCTACGGGTCTGCCTGAACCGCATCGCCTCGCCACTGCACCAACCCGCCATGACCCCGCTAGCCTGACTCCACCGCCACCCTAGGTATAACCCCTCTTTCCGTATCATGGTCGTAGATCACGTAACCCAGTTAGGCGTCTCCCGTTCGAAAGAGATACGGTAGGAAATATGCAGATATTTCCATATCTAAAACTGTATCTGTTTCGAATTGTCCACATTTTTTGGATAGCCCGTGGATGCATAGATGGGGTTAGTTTCCATGGTCTGCTCTGATCCGAGATAGAGTTTCGGCATCATCTCCCTGTTGTTCTCTGGATACACACTCTCCCTGGCAGGACGTGTATTTGGAGAACAGCGGGGAGGTGCTACCGAAATTCTATCTCGGATAGGAGTAGAGCATAGAAACTAACCCCACATACGCATCCTCGCGTGGGAATAGGACCTATCCTCACCTATTAGATAGTAGGAACGTCGTGTAGATGCAATTGATGTTTATATTACTCGTCGCTATATATGTTAGAGGATGGAGGACCATGAGTGGATGTACACGGGCTGTGCAAGTCAGGATTAGGTCACCAATGAATGGATCAACAAGACCGATGCTTTCTTGGAATGGGCATTTGGCGTGGCTGCTAAAGGAGCGAGTAAAATTTGCTGTCCCTGCAGCAAATATGCAAACAGGAAAAGACAAACGAAGAAGGTCATGGGGGAACATCTTTGGAAGAATGGATTTACGGCAGACTATACCCGGTGGGTCTACTATGGTGAAGCCAATCGTATGAGAGAGGAGGTGGTGAGACCACGCATCGAGGATTATGATGCTGATGCGGGGGTAGCAGACATGTTAAATGACTATCACGAGGCACAATTCGCTGAAGGACGTACGGAGGAGGAGCCAGAGGCAACTGCAAAGGCGTTCTATGACATGTTTGCCATGGCACAGAAACCCCTTCACGGCCAGACAAAGATTTCTCAACTGGATGCCATTGGACGCATAATGGCGTTAAAGTCCCAGTATAGCCTGAGTCGAGACGCCTTCGATGGTATGTTGATAGTTATTGGCAGCCTGCTTCCGGAGGGTCACCTTCTGCCAAAGTGCATGCACGAGTCACAGAAACTCCTTCGTGCACTTAAGATGTCGTATGAGCAGATACATGCTTGCCCAAAGGGGTGCATCCTATTTAGGAAAGAATACATGGAAGCAAAGTACTGTCCAAAGTGTAAATCCTCTAGGTTCCTGGAGGTAGATTCTGGTGATGGCTAGAAGAGGCAGCTTGACATTCCCGTGACAATCCTACGGTGCCTTCCGTTCATACCGAGGATCCAACGGCTATACATGACCGAGGAATCCGCGAAACAGATGACATGGCACAAAAATGGCAAACGATACAATCCTAACAGGATGGTACATGCATCCGATGGTGAGCATGGACACACTTTGATGGCATTCATCATGAGAAAGCTAAAGAGGCTCGTAATGTACGTGTTGCACTGGCAACAGATGGGTTCAATCCTTATGGAATGATGGTTGCCCCATACACATGTTGGCCCGTGTTCGTTATCCCCCTCAATCTCTCCCCCGGCGTATGCTTTCAACGACAGAACATATTCTTGTCGTTGATAATTCTTGGACACCCGAGGAATAATATGGGTGTGTTCATGGAGCTTGTGATTGATGAATTGGTCCGTGCTTGGGAGGAAGGGGTATGGACATATGACCGAGCTACAAAGAAAAACTTCAAAATGCATGTTTGGTACCACTACTCCCTATATGACTTCCTGGCGTATGGGATACTCTGCGCCTGGTGTGTTCACAGGAAGTTTCCATG
This sequence comes from Miscanthus floridulus, assembly GCF_019320115.1. Classification (NCBI taxonomy): domain Eukaryota; kingdom Viridiplantae; phylum Streptophyta; class Magnoliopsida; order Poales; family Poaceae; genus Miscanthus; species Miscanthus floridulus. Next base: position 31,889,617 of record NC_089595.1, read on the forward strand.
TCCAGTATGCAAGGAAGGTCTAAGGTTCATTTGGTTGGAGAAGGGTGGTAAGTATTCATCGTTCGACAAACATCAGCAATTCCTCCCTCTTGACCATGCATTCAGACGAGACATCAAGAACTTTACGAAAGGTGTCATAGTGACAGGCCCTGCATCACCGATAATGACTGGTGCCACGGTTCGTGAACAGATAGATGGTCTCATGGTCAATCCAGAAGGTGGTTTTATGGGATATGGAGAGCAACATATGTGGACTCATAAGTCGGGCTTGACTCGGCTCCCCTATTTTGATGACCTTCTCCTTCCACACAACATTGATGTAATGCACACTAAAAAGAATGTCGTCGAGGCACTTTGGGCAACAATCATGGACATTCCTAACAAGTAAAAGGACAACGTTAAGGCTAGAGTGGATCTAGCAACGTTATGCGATAGACCAAACCAACATATGAAGCCTCCTAGTCACGGCAAGACATGGAGAAGGCCTAAGGCCGATTTTGTCTTGAGCAAGCCCCAAAGGAGAGAAGTACTAGAATGGATGCAGACGTTAATGTTCCCTGATGGGTATGCAGCTAATCTGAGGAGGAGAGTGAACTTATCTACTATGCGAGTCTTAGGGATGAAGAGTCATGACTACCACATATGGATTGAGCAGCTTCTTCCGGCGATGGTTCGAGGCTATGTCCCTGAGCATGTCTGGCTAGTGCTGGTAGAGTTGAGCTATTTCTTTCGCCAGCTTTGTGCCAAAGAGTTATCTCGGACCGTGATTGTTGACTTGGAAAGAATGGCACCTGTGTTGCTCTGTAAGTTGGAGAAGATCTTTCCACTCGGCTTCTTCAATCTGATGCAGCATTTGATTTTGCACCTCCCATATGAGGCACGAATGGGGGGCCCGTGCAGGGCTGTTGGTGCTATCCAATCGAGAGATGTCTAAAGGTTCTTCAAAAGAAATGTAGAAATAAATGTAAAATTGAGGCTTTCATTGCAGAGGCATACATTCTGGAGGAGGTGGCGAACTTCACAACAACATACTATGGTGACAACCTCCCTAGTGTGCATAATCCACCCCCTCGTTACAATGCTGGTGAAAATGAATCGAACATCAGCCTTTTCCGAGGGCAACTCGGAAGCGCAAGTGCATCGACCCCCAAGACCTTGAATCATGAAGAGTGGCGCCATATCATGCTATATGTGTTGACCAACCTTGATGAAGTGGCGCCGTACATGCAGTAAGTTCTCAACGAACTTGTTAAATATGCCGTCACTATTCTGCATCCAACCCCCTTGTTTCTCGTTGGTACAAGGAATTTCTTCATAAATTCTGGCATCAATCAAGGGATCCTACCCCGCAGCAGGTAGATACCCTTCTTAGATAGGGTGTAGGAAATGGAATGCCTGATTTCATTTCTTGGTTCAAATGAAAGGTACCGTCCAATTTAGCTCGTACTTAGTTTGACATTCCAAGTTAATCGTACGTGCGAATAATATAACGATGTATCCTGGTTGAGCTTGCAGGGCCAGAGGGATGCGTCTATGCATGCCGAGTTGAGACAGGTTGCCGATGGCTTTGCCTATAGGGTCAGGTCATTTCTGGTTATGACGTGAATGGATATCGCTTTTGCACAACAAGCTACGAGCAGAGTCGGCCCAATCGAAGAACCACAAGTTTCGGAGTTTTTACGCCCGGCGTTGATGAGGTCAAGTATTATGGAAGAATTGAAGAAATATATGAACTCAAGTTTCATGGTTCCAAACCTTTTAATCCCATCATATTCAAATGCCATTGGTTTGATCCTGAAGTAACAAGACGAACATATTCTAATCTTGGGCTAGTCGAAATTCGACATGATTCCGTCTTACCAGGAGACGATGTCTATATTGTGGCCTAACAGGCCACACAAGTTTATTATCTCCCATATGTGTGTCAAACCATAAGGCATCTTAAGGGTTGGGATATTGTGCACAGGGTATCGCCACGCGATAAAGTGCCTGTCCCAAACGATGAAGAATACAACTTAGACCCAAACACATATGACGGAGAGTTCTTTCAAGAAGAGGGACTAGAAGGGAGGTTTGAGATAGACTTAACCGAAACGATCAGAATGGAAGTAGACAATGAAACGGTTATTGAAGAGGACGCTGGAGATGAGGTGCAAAATGTGAAGGACTTACATATGCTTGAGCGATTAAATTTAGACAATGACAATGACAAAATTGCTCATTCGGATAGTGTTGATTATTTCGACATGATTAATAGTGATGATGAGACTTATGATCTAGCTAATCCCGATCATGAAGATTATTTCTAATACATGTAATACTATGTTATTTTGTAATTACGTTTTGTTTATTTTGCATCTATTTCTAAGTACTTCTTGTTTATATGTGCTTATTGGTTTACTCTTTTTAATTGCAGGTGATTGAACAAAGATGGTGGACGGTGGGATGAGGAAGCTAACATCCTTGTACCGAAGGACAAGGACTTCTGCACCAAGGGAGAGTAGGAGGAGGAGCAACCGCAGGAGGGAGTCATCGCCTGCTGCCCCGTCGCGTGAGGAGGAGGAGGAGGAGCAGGTGCCCCAGGAGGACGCTGAGGAGGCGCAAGAGGACGCGCAGGAGGACGACGAGGAGGCGCAGGAGGACGCACAGGAGGACGATGAGGACGAGGCGACAGTGGGGGGTTCCGCTTCCTCTAGTTTGTCTAGCGTCTACTTGTGAGGTCCCGCGAGCCTCCCTTAGCGACCGATACCTCATGAGAGACGCCCGCTGATTCGACCCGAGGGGGAAAAGTGAGTAACTTTATATGTTATCACTACTTTATATGATATGTTCAAAATCAAAATAGAAATTAATAATTTTTCTTAATCACTTGGGCAGGAACTGGACGATTGTGGCAAGTGGAGGTGGTCACACACGCCAAGTCAATGGCATCCTCGGTCTTCTGTGCAAGGAGCACTTCCCTGGCCTGGTTGAGTACGCCGGAGTGACGGGGCCGGCCTACTCGTTTGACCACTACGCCACCGCCCCCGATGCTGTAGATTGGGCCCATAGGGTATTCAACAACAAGGCGGAGCAGGTGAAGCAAGAGTTGTGGGTAAGTCTTCCTCACACTACATTGCTCAATACATTCTTGAAATAATGAATGGATACATCGTGTTTGTATGTAGGATTTCTTTAGATGCCAGGACAGACATGAGGCCAGGGCGGATGTGGTGGCTACCAAATGCTGCAAAAAACTCATCGTGGACATGCATTACGAGGCGCATATCCAGGCCGTCGTAACTTACCATGGGACCGTCCTTGGAACGAAGGTCACCAAAAGGGACGCAAGATCCATGACGCTAACCCGGGACCAGTATCTATAGGTAAATACAGAACATTAATACTGATTCGTTTTGAGATTAAGTAGGCTTAATTTCATCTTCTGATATGTCATGTACTTGATGGCCTATAGATGATTCCTTATTGGTGGGCCACGCATCCCCAGTGTTGTGAACAGATGGTGGACAGGTGGTGCTCATGCGAGTGGGAGAAGACGCACAACTTGTGCTGGGAGTGGCGTTTGATGATGCCAGGTGTAGCACACCATCAAGGCAGCCGCAGCCTTAGCGGATACATAGAAACATGGGTACGCAAATTCATTTATTTATTCTAACGCTCAAGTCTGCATGATTTCTAATCATCTTGCATTTTTTCTCATAGTCGGCGTAACATGGTGGCCAGCCTTGCTCCATCTTCAAGGCATTTGCTATGGTCCACAAGGGCAAGGCGACATCCGACATCGACTACAACCTAGAGGACGGGCCTGAGGCGTATAGCAATGCGACCATCCACAACCGCCTCAGTGAGTACACATCGATGGCAAGGCAGGTCCATGGGTTAGAGTACGATCCGAGCACCGAGGAACTTGATGGAGAAGTCGTCATGAGGGTGGGAGGAGGCAAGAAGCATGGGTGGTACTGGATTGGCGACAGCGTAATCGACTCGGCCGCTACTCCCAGTCTCTCCCAGATTCGAGCAAGCAGCACAAGCAGGAGCCCAGCCATACGACCTCGGCATGACACTTCACACCACCGGGTGGAGGCACTCGAGGTTATTCCTGGTTTATTCATCGTTCATTGGTTTTTTTCATACCTTTCCTTTGCATTATTGTAACATTGGGGTGAATATATTGTAGGCCTAGCTGGAACAAGAGAGGAGGATACGGGAGCAGATGCAGGCGAAGATGGAGAGGGTGAAGGCCGAGCAGGAGGCCGAGCAGCGGAGGATGGTGGAGATTCTTTAGTACATGCAAAGTCTTGGCGCCGCTACGGGTGTAGCTCCGCCACCTTCGCTATTTGCTCCACCTCCACCTCCTCACTATTCTACTCATGTGAGTATAAATGTTTTAGTTTGTATGTTCATGCTTACAGTCAAACCTAGTGGAGTATGAAAGTTTTATTCATGTATGGTATATATTTAACTTGTCTCACACATGCAATCTCTTCTCCTTTGTGCAGAATCAATCGGTGGCATCGAACGATCCTCATGCTTCAGCGAATCCTTCACCAAATCAGCGATGATACTTGTGGTTGTTAATGATACTTCTATTTGCAATTGTGGTTGACGATGATGGAGCACTTGGATTGCTTGTGAATTTATTTGTGATATATTGTGAGACATGTGATGTTTGTGATATATATGTGACGTTTGTGATTAAAGGGACCATGACGCCTAAGAGGGGGGGGGGGGTGAATTAGGCAACTTAAAATTCTAACTCTAAACTATGGCCTCTTTTTCTAACCCTAGCAAAACCTATGCAATAGATAAGCTATCTAGATGTGCAACTATGGTTTTGCTAGTGTGTTGCTATCTCTACCGCAAACGTAGTAAAGTAATCAATGTAAATGCGGAAGCTAAAGAGCAAGGTAGAGATATGCAAACTCCCGTCGACGACTCCGGTATTTTTACCGAGGTATCGAGAAGTGCGCAAGCTTCCCCCTAGTCCTCGTTGGAGCCCCTCGCAAGGAATCCCTCGCAAGGGCCAAGCTCCCGGTCAGGTAACTCCGTGGATAGCCTCAGGCCTTCCCCACGCACAAGTGGGTCTCCGATGTGCCTCCTGGCAAGCCTCTCCCAGATGCTCCATGCCGTCTTCACTATCAAGCTTTCGGCCGAAACGCCGTGGGCCTTGTTCCCTTCGGTACACGGTGGCGGCCGCACCACAAACTCGGTTGGTGCGATCTCGCAAGACTTCAAGCCCCTCCGATGTACAACTCTTGTGCTCACAAGCACGGGGTCGCAAGAGGTATGCAAACCTCACTAAACACTAGGCATACACCTAGAGCAAGCGCATAAGCGGTGGTCTAATCAACCTAAGCACTTCGCAAAGCACCTACGCTAATCACCTGATGAAACACTAAGCACTTAGCAAGTGGAGATCACTAAAATGGTGTATCAACACCCTTGGTATGTTTCCTCAGCTCCACACTTCTCAAATGGCCGGTTGGGGGTTGTATTTATAAGCCCCACTGAGAAAGTAGCCGTTGGGGTTGAATTCCCACGAAACTGCTACTGACCGGACGCCGAATCGTCCTGATCGGACGCGTCCGGTCGTCCCGACCGTTGCAGCCGCGAACCACCGATCGGACGCTGCCAGCGTCCGGTCGCCTGCCACTGGACGTGTCTGGTCACAGTTTCGCGCGCCTAGAACCTCTCTGTACTCGATCGGACACTGCGTTTCTGCGTCCGGTCGGTTGCCGCCAGCGTCCGGTCCTCGCGTTCGGTCGCCTGTCTGCTGAGCCACCGGTCCAGCGTCCGGTCCAGCGTCTGGTCGCCTCTGCGAGCTTGTTTCTTCACGATCTTGCGTACGGCTTGGTTCCTATCTTCATGCTTGGACTTTGCTTGATATCTTGGGTCTTTTCTTGTGCTCCTAAAGTCTTGCTTAAGGTGTTGATCATCGGATCATCACGTCGCCTTCGTCCAAGTCACGTCTTGCACCCTGTTGGACTACAAAACAAACACTTGCAAATTCATTAGTCCAATTTGATTGTATTTGGTCATCAAACACCAAAATCCAAAGTAAATGGGCTTAGGGTCCATTTTCCTTACAATCTCCCCCTTTTTGGTGATTGATGACAACACGACCAAAGCAAGCAAATGATAGAGATTTTGAAATTTAAAAACTGCCTACTTGCTAGGATGCAATGCAAAGGGCAAGGTTATATAATGCTAAAAAAAACTACTCATATACCAATCGAAGACCATCTTGCCCTTACGAATGTCCCCATATGATATTATGGATTAAGGCCTAGCTTTCTAAAAAAATCTCCCATTACTTAGACTAATCCATAATTCACTTTCCTCCCTTTCTCGGACCATTACCACTTGTATACATCAACTTGATGCTTGCCTTTGGTCCTTCAAATTCTCCCCCTTTGGCATCAAACACCGAAAAGGAAGACATTAGTAGCACAAGGGAGGGTCAAATTTTGTGGTCCTTTGTATAAAGAGTGAAATGGATCACAAAATTTGACTCTCACATTATATAGACTAAGCTCCCCCTTAGTATATGCATACATATGGTAGAAAGCAAGGCATATGCATAATTAGCAATTTATTTTACAAGAGAGTTTAATCTATATAATGCATGGAGAAAGCATATAAATATGAAATGAAATCAACATGATGATGCCAATTGAAGAATGATGCTTAACTCCGGGGACTCCAATTTCCTTACAATGAGACTACTACACATGTGATAGGTTTGAAATATTGATACCATTTGAACAAGTGATAGTCTCAACGCATCCAAGTTGTAGAATTACTCCCCCTAAATATGTGCACACAAGTGTTGAATACTTTTACCATTTGTGCACATTGATTTAAGAAACAAAATACCACTTGAAAGATGATATTTGGGAGAGATTATCCACAATTTGGACTTTGGCACATATTTGATAAATAATTGTAAAGCAAGCTATGTGTCATGCTTCTAAACAATTTTAAACCATGTAGGTTTGCTCCAAGGGTTGATAATGAAACCGAGCAAGCCTACCATATGATATACCTATTGAATGCATGACAAAAGATTAAGCATGTAAATGCAATCATAGGCATGAAATATAACTAGATGCTTTAAGAGTATATCAATTGAAAAACAAAACCAATTGAAATGAATACTAATTTGAAAGTAATGACATCTAGTTACCTAACATGGGAAGGGGAATTTGGGTCCATAGTATTCACTAACCTACTTGGCAATGACTTTGTCCATCATGATGCACCCCATGAAATGCACTCAAACTTTGCCAAGTCTCCAAATTCCCCGACTTCCAATGGACTTCTCACTTCCCTTTTGGGATCCAAACCTTCTTGGTGCTCTTCATGTTTGAAATGATTTCCTTTGGCACCCAAAAGCGTTTGACCCCATTGTTGGCTTGCTTGTTCACCTTGATGGCCACCACCTTGTCATTTTTCTTCTTTTTCAAGAGATAAGGTGTGGAGGCCTTCTTGTCCACCTTGTTGGTGTAGGTGTTGGAGAGCTTGCTTGTTTGCTTTTTCTCCTTCTTCTTTGCTCCTCCCCCATTTTTCACCTTGCACTCATAGGACTTGTGGCCTTCTTTGTGGCATACGTAGCAAACCACGGTTTGTCCTTCATCAAGCTTCTTCACTCCCTTGACGGTGTTATCTTGATGAAGTTGGGTTTGCTTCGCCACTTGAGTCAAGTCCTTGGTGAGGCGAGCTACTTCTTGCTTGAGTTGCTCATTCTCTATTTCAACCTCTTGTGTGCATGTATCTACAATCACTTTCTCAACACAAGCTTAGTTGCACAAAGATGAGTCTAAACATAAATCATTGCAAGAGGTAGATGCATCCTTTTTAATTATGTCATTTCTTTTAGATGCCTTGGTGGGGGTATTTTTGACGGCCTCAAGATTAGCAACTTTATTTGTTAGCTCATCACAATGTTTGCACATGATTTCCATTTTAGCAAGCAAACTTTGATAATCATTTTGTGAGCTAGCTAACTTTTCTTTTAATTTTTCATTTTTCTTTTCAAGTTGCTTATCGTTAATTGTGCATGCACTTGTTGTTGCACTAGCCTCAAGTTGCTCAACTTTAGTAGATAGTTCAATATTGAGATTTGCAAAGTTTTCATATTGTTCAAGCAAATTCTTGTATGCTTCTTGTGAACTACCTAACTCTTCTTTTAAATTTTTGAGCTTCTTTTGTTGACTAGTGCAAACTTTAGCATATTTAAGATTTTGTTGCACAATTGTATTGTAAGAAGGCAAATCATCATCACTATCACTCTCACAAGAGGATGAGCTTTCATTACGTCGTGCCATAAGGCACACACGAGAAGAGCTTGATGATGAGTGCTTGTGACCTCGCCTCTTGTGATGGTTTTCTTCTTCACTTGAAGAATCATCCCATGACCTTATTGTTGTGAGGGCTTTGTTCTTGCATGCCTTCTTCTTTGTCTTGGGTGTGGGCTTGTTTGGACAAACTTCCACAAAGTGCCCCAACTCGCCGCATCCATAGCATCCCCTCTTTCTTTGCTCATTTCTTTGATTAGTGAAAACGAGGTCTTGAATTTGGATGGGCACACCCTTGACATTGAGCCTTACGATCATCTTCTCCACCTTTTTGATAAGTTTGATTGATTCTTCATCAAGGTCGGAGGTGGAGGAGGAAGATTGATCATCATCACTTGATTCTTGTTCATCATCATCATCATCCTCATCTTCTTCTTCTTCACTTGAGGAGCTTGAGCTTGAGCTTGACTCAACTTTCTTGCCCTTCATCTTTTTCTTCTCGCTACAAGTGAGAGCTTTGCCTTTGCTTGATGAAGATGCTTCTCCTTGACCCATCTTACGTGACATTTCAAATGCCACTAGCTTGCCAATGACAATGCCCGGGGTCATGGTGCTCAAGTTCTCCATGTTGTGAAGGATGGTGATGATGCTTGCATATTTCTTTTGTGGTAGAACAGAGATGATCTTCCTTACGATGTCCGCATCATCTAGCTTTAATAATCCTATTGAATGGAGCTCATTGATAATTAGATTCAATCGAGAATACATATCACGAACAAGCTCATCATCATTCATAGCAAAGGAATCATAATTTTGCTTGGCTAGACAATGTTTTTGCTCATGGACATTACTTGTGCCATCATGGAGCTCTTGGAGTTTTAACCAAATTTCATGTGCCGTATTTAAGGTGAACACTTGGTTAAACACATCCATGCTAAATGATTCAAACAAGCAATTCTTAGCTCTAGCATTGAAATGCATTTCTTTTTCGTCACTCTTTGTGGGTTTTTCGGGATTCTTGATGGGTTTCATCCCGTCACGAGTGACTCTCCATACACCTAAATCAACCGCCTCGAGGTGGCAAGCCATTCTAGCCTTATAGTAGAGGAAGTTAGTGCCATCAAATTGAGGAGGCCTAGCGGTATCCATCCCAACCACTCTACAATAGCGTCGGCTCAATGGCGGTTAAGCCAAAGGTCCAAATATGAGCCAACCGGCTCTGATACCAATTGAAGGGACCGTGACGCCTAAGAGGGGGGGTGAATTAGGCAACTTAAAATTCTAACTCTAAACTATGGCCTCTTTTTCTAACCCTAGCAAAACCTATGCAATAGATAAGCTATCTAGATGTGCAACTATGGTTTTGCTAGTGTGTTGCTATCTCTACCGCAAACATAGTAAAGTAATCAATGTAAATGCGGAAGCTAAAGAGCAAGGTCGAGATATGCAAACTCCCGTCGACGACTCCGGTATTTTTACTGAGGTATCGAGAAGCGCGCAAGCTCCCCCCTAGTCCTCGTTGGAGCCCCTCGTAAGGGCCAAGCTCCCGGTCGGGTAACTCCATGGATAGCCTCGGGCCTTCCCCACGCGCAAGTGGGTCTCCGATGTGCCTCCTGGCAAGCCTCTCCCGGATGCTCCCCGCCGTCATCACTATCAAGCTTTCGGCCAAAACGTCGTGGGCCTTGTTCCCTTCGGTACACGGTGGCGGCCGCACCACAAACTCGGTTGGTGCGATCTCGCAAGACTTCAAGCCCCTCCGATGTACAACTCTTGTGCTCGCAAGCACGGGGTGGCAAGAGGTATGCAAACCTCACTAAACACTAGGCATACACCTAGAGCAAGCGCATAAGCGGTGGTCTAATCAACCTAAGCACTTCGCAAAGCACCTACGCTAATCACCTGATGAAACACTAAGCACTTAGCAAGTGGAGATCACTAAAATGGTGTATCAACACCCTTGGTATGTTTCCTCAGCTCCACACTTCTCAAATGGCCGGTTGGGGTTGTATTTATAAGCCCCACTGAGAAAGTAGCCGTTGGGGTTGAATTCCCATGAAACTGCTACTGACCGGACGCTGAATCGTCCTGACCGGACGCGTCCGGTTGTCCCGACCATTGCAGCCATGAACCACCGATCGGACGCTGCCAGCGTCCGGTCGCCTGCCACCGGACGCGTCCTGTCGCAGTTTCGAACGCTGCGTTTCTGCGTCCGGTCGGTTGCCGCCAGCGTCCGGTCCTCACGTTCGGTCGCTTGTCTGCCAAGCCACCGGTCCAGCGTTCGGTCGCGCTTCCAGCGTCCGGTCCAGCGTCCGGTCGCCTCTGCGAGCTCGTTTCTTCATGATCTTGCGTACGGCTTGGTTCCTATCTTCATGCTTGGACTTTGCTTGATATCTTGGGTCTTTTCTTGTGCTCCTAAAGTCTTGCTTAAGGTGTTGATCATCGGATCATCAGGTCGCCTTCGTCCAAGTCACGTCTTGCACCCTGTTGGACTATAAAACAAACACTTGCAAATTCATTAGTCCAATTTGATTGTATTTGGTCATCAAACACAAAAATCCAAAGTAAATGGGCTTAGGGTCCATTTTCCTTATAGTGATATATATGTGGTGTTGGTGATATATATGTGTTGTTGATGATATATGTGTGATGTTGGTGATGTTTGTTATATATATCTTCTGTTTATTTGGATGGGATGTAAAAAACAAATAAAAAAGGTTGTTTTCAGTCACTTTGCCGAGCGCAATGGCCATGACACTCGGCAAAGTGACCATCTGGGAACTACCTGGGAACATGCTTTGCCGAGTGCAATGGACATTGCACTCGGCAAACATCATAGATTTGCCAAGTGCCATGGTCCAGGCACTCGGCAAAGGTCGTCACTTTGTCGAGTGTCGCCGACAAGACACTCGGCAAAGTGACCAACTTTGCCGAGTGTCTAAGTCAATGGCGCTTGGCAAATCAGGTACCTTTGCCAAGTGCTTGACCTTGACACTCGGTAAAGCCACCATCATGGTGGCGCTCGCCGTCATGGCCACTTTTCTTTGCCGAGTGTCGGATTGGCACTCGGCAAAGCCTTTGCTGAGTGCCCGAGATAATGCACTCAGCAAAGAGGTCTTTGCCGATAAACTGTTTACCGAGCGCCCTTTGCCGAGTGTAACACTCGGCAAAGGCTTTGCCAAGTGTATATCGGCCTTTGCCGAGTGCCTCAGGCACTCCGCAAAGAATCCACCTCTGGTAGTGGATTAAGGTGGACACAAGTGCGTCCAAACAAGGCTCATGCAATTTCTACAGTACACAAAAAGGACCGTTTGGCCATCCATTTAGTTATATCGATAGATAAGAGCTATTACCTAGCTTATAATAGGTAATGGATGAAAGATTTATCTATATAGGAGATTTGTTTAATTCAAAAATCCATCTCGATAAACATAATTCATTGGAAATATCAAATATGTGAGAAAAATCAAGCAAAATACTGGTAAAGACTACTTTGTTTTAAGGTAAATACTTGTTATAGGCCGGCCATTTTTTCAGCGCACCACACGCCCACCTCCCCCATCTCCCTCCCCACATGCACTTTTCTCCTCTGGCACTATTCTTCTTCCCTAGCGCACCACACACTCTCTCTTCTCCTGGCAGCTACCGGCATCGTCTTCCCCAACTTTGGTGGGCTTAGAAGAGAAGAGGACTCGGGGGAGGCAGGCCGGGCAAGTGGTGGGGATAGCAGGAGGGTGGCTTTAGGGTTCTAGAGGCGATGGAGGCGTCCAGGCTAGGTCAGGGAGGGGGCGCCCAGGCCATGCTGCCGACGGGAGGGGGGATGGAAAGAAGGTGGCCACCGCAGGTGCGCTAGGGTTTTGTCGGGGCTCTGCGGCCACGGAGCTCTAGCGAAACCATAGCGCTCCCACGGTGGGGTAGTGAGCAGCGGCGGGGGCAAGAGGCGCTGGAGAGGGAGAAGACGATGGAAGATGCCATGAGGAGAAGGAGGAGGAGGGCAGGGTCGAGGGCGGAGCCGCTGGCTGGGGGCGAGGAGGAAGAGCCGCTCGTTCACACGTCGAAGAGGAAGAAAGGTGTAGGCCGTGCATCTAACATGACGCATGGTCAGCCGTGCGTTAGAAGTATCCTTGTTGTTTTCCCCCACGGTGAAACCAAAATATGAGGTTTATCGCTATTATTTTCTCACCCAAAATGTGTAGATATAATGTCATCATGGTCTTCTTCATCAGTTGTATGTTTTGCACGTGACTATACATCAGCTCTTTCTTGGTCATCTTCCTCGGCGATCACCTAGCCCTGCACTAGTACTCCTATAGCGAACATGGCCCCTAAATTAAACCATGATTCATAGTGGTATATTTCCTTTTACCGTACGGCATTGAAATGATATACTCCATACTGAACATTGTGAGTATTTTTTTTCTTTACCATAGTGTAGTGTTGGGGGCCATACTAGGGTACCCGAAGAGGACGGGCTAATGGTCGTTAAACGTTAATCCATCCAGGTAGTCAAGGGCGTGACTACAGCTCCAGCTAACCCCTTAGCACGTAGGCTCTGCCTCGCTCGCCTTCTGAAGGCGGCCTCCGCCTCGGCCGACCTCTGGGGGCGGGCTCTGCCTCACCCGACGTCTGAGGGCGGACTCCGCCTTGGCTGACCTCTAGGGGTGGGCTCCACCTCACCCGACGTCTGAGGGCTGATTCTGCATAGCTCGACGTCTGAGGGCTGGCTCCACCTCGCTCGATGTCTGAGGGCGGGCTCCACCTTGCCCAACATCTAAGGGTTGGCTCCACCTCGGTTGACCTCTGGGGCGGGCTTCGCTTCGCCCAATGTCTGAGGGCTGGCTCTGCCTTGCCTGACCTCTGGGGGCGGGCTCCGCCTCACCCAACGTCTAAGGGCTGGCTCCGCCTCGCCCAACCTCTAGGGCGGGCTCTGCCTCGCCCGACATCTGAGAGTCGGCTCCGCCTGGCCCAACGTCTAAGTGCTGGCTTCGCCTCATTCGATGGAGTCTCATACCACCGCCAACCACTCTAGGACCAAGCGTATGGACCCAAGTCAAGGCTCTGACATCAGAGAAGATACCGACATGCCCCAATGTGACCCACGGCCTTGACGGGCCATACCAGAGGATTCACATCAAGAATAGTGTTGGGCGAACTGGTGCTGTTCCATCTAAACCCCGTACGAATGCTGACAAGTACGTCAGTTCACCATGACATCCACCATGACAGAGTGGAGCACCATGACCAGGAGACGACGCCTGCACATGGTGCCAATGATGGATAGGGCCATGACGTGAAGTTGTCCCTGTTGACGTCTACAGGGTCGGCGGGACCCACTTGAAGGAGAAGAAGGATTCGGTGACCCTGAAGGACTTCCTCTCCCTCTCGTTCTCCTCTCTCCCTCTACTATAACCCCTGCTTTCCCTTCGCCTATAAAAGGGAAAGTAGGGTGTCCCCTAAAGGGGATTGAGACAACTGGCATCATATAAAAAACCACTAACATCGAGCCTCGAACACATAGCCGAGCAGCGACCGAGCTCTCAGCACCATTCATTCTTTCCACTAGAGACTTGAGACTTGTCCCTCTCTCGCCCGTTTGTAACCTCTACTACAAACTTTCAGTGATAGTAACATGAGCCACAGCAACAAACTATACATAGAGACATTCTGTCCGAACTAGTATAAACCTCGTGTCCTCTTAGCACACCATCCAAGCCAGACACGCAATATTATAAATTTACTAGTTGGTGTCTACTCAAAACACCAATAGTTGGTGCTAGGTAGGGGGCTTTTGCGTGTCCTGACATCCAACACCAGGCTTTGGATGGCTAGTCACAACATCAGCTGGGTCCTGGGCACGCACGTGTGCCTCGGGGACCTGGACTTCATCATCACGATGGAGGGAGAGCTAGCGCATGCTTCCACCACCGTCCAACGTCTCCACTCCACTAGCCTCGGTGTGATCGTCGAGGCGCTTGAGGAGCTACAGCTACATGCACCGGAGGCTCGTGTCCTCGAGAGCAACTAACTCCTCGGCTTTGACTACGAGAGGTTAGGGCACCAGCTCAGCACCTTCCTAGGATCCTGACCATCCCAAGAGGACCTGCGCCGCCTCACCTTCTCGTTCACCAATGTCATGGCATAGCATGCTAGGGGAAGCCACTCTCCCCGGAATACCTCATCTGGAGCACCCTGACAGCGCTCCCATTCGGTCTGCTCAATGCTGTAGAGACCGTTGGCCACCTTGTGGCGCAACATATGCCACCTTTCCCTACGAACAATGACTTTGTGGGGATGACTGAATATGTCATGGAGTCTTTCCATGACCTCCTCGTAGAGGAGTCTGAGTGGCCCTCTGGCTCTGACTCTAGCAGGGGAAGCCATCACCCCTCTCATGAATGTTTTATGGCAGGTACCCCAGAGGGACACGTCCAGAGCATCCCTAAGGAGGAGGCTACCCTGATGAATGACCTCAACGACGAGGTCGAGGGAGACACAGAGGCCCCACCCTACCTATGGATGGAGCAGCTGAAGGCCTGGCACCACAAGCTCAAGGAAGCATGACCCCAGCTCGAGCAGGAGCACATGAAGCTTGATTGAGAGATTGAGCGCCATGGAGACAGTGGGCACGTGCATGCCATGGCCCGTGACGTGAACTGGAGGATCATCGAGGATGATAAAGCGCACTCACGCTTTGCTCGGGCAAGCCAGAACATTGCTGTTGTGGTAGCCTTGCTTAGGGGGCTTCTAGGGCCCGTGATGCCTGAAGACCATCGGGCCCATCACGAGATTCGCACGCTGCTAGAACATGTAGCAGTGCAATAGGATGAAAGCTCATTGTCTCGGTGGCACGAGCTCAACGCCAGCTAGCGCATGCCCTTAGAGTGACCCGACAAGGATGCATCAGTCCACCAGGCACTACAAGGCAGTAGGCCACACATCATGGCTTCACTGCATGAGCATCTCGGTCGCAACCATGACGCGCGTGACACCCTTGATGCCCGTAGGCATACCTGCGGCGATGCTGTGGAGGGGGCTAGTCATGGCAACCACCCTCATCATGGCGAATGCTACAACAGCGGCGAGGACCAAAGCCTGAGCCCTGGCCTACTGGGACCTCAGGCCTTCGGACGACACATCCTCAACACTGCCTTCCCATCAAGGTACCGACCACCCACCAACATCCCGAAATACTCTAGGGAAACAAACCCCGGACTATGGCTCGAGGATTACCGGCTTGCTTGCCAAGCCGGTGGGACAGATAATGACGATTTCATTATCCACAACCTTCCATTGTTCCTTGCCGATTCAGGACGAACATGGTTGGAACACCTTTCGCCCAACAGAATCCAAAGTTGGGCGGACCTAAAGGAGATCTTCGTGGGGAACTTCTAGGGCACGTACAAGCGTCCTGGGAACCCATGGGATCTCAAAAACTACCGACAAAAGCTAGAGAAACCCTTTGGGGGTACATCCGGCGCTTCTCTCGATAGTGCAACAAACTGCCCAACATCGATGACATCGATGTCATAGGGGCCTTCCTGTTTGGGACCACCTACGAGTCTCTGGTTCACAAGCTAGGGCGCAAGGGCCTATGAACCACCAAGGAGCTCCTTGACATTGCACCAGCCACTCCTTGGGTGAGGAGGCAGTCGGAGCGATCTTCGATTGCCTCAAAGGCAAGGCGAAGCAGGATGAGGATGCCAGCGAGGGCTCGCTCATGGCCGCCATCGACCACAGAGGGGGTCGAAAGCCCGCGGAGGGTGCCCCGAACCACTTCAAGAAGCTGCTCGAGGGGCATGCCCAAACCATGCCTTCTCCATCAAGCATCTGTACAAGGACTGTGGCCTCATGAAGCGGTTCTTGTCCGGAGGCTCCAACAAGGGGGAGCATAGGAAGGACCCCAACCTAACCGCAGACAACGCCGAGGGGAATGACGGTGGCTTTCCAATGCTGAACGGTTGCCTCATGATCTTTGGAGGGTCAGCGTCCTACGACTCCAAGCGTCGTCAGAAGCTCACGCGTCGCAAGGTCTATACGGCCGAGCCGGCCGCTCCTACTTACCTTTGGTGGTCGGGGTATGCCATAACCTTTGATCAGAGTGACCACCCAGAGAGCATCCTGCAACTAGGGAGATATCCACTCATGGTCGACCCAATTATTGACACGAAGTGGCTCTCCAAGGTACTGATGGATGGAGGCAGTGGCCTCAACATCATGTACGCCAAGACGCTCGATGCCATGGGCATCAACCGATCATGCTTCCAACCGATCAGAGCGCCTTTCCATGGCATCCTGCCTAGAAAGCAGGCCGTGCCACTTGGGCAGATCGATCTATCCGTCACCTTTAGGGATCCATCCAACTGTAGGACAAAGACCCTCACCTTTGCGGTAAAAGAGTCTGACCAGCTCATGACATCTTTCATCACCCCGTTCGGATCATTCTGCTACATCACAATGTCATTCGGTCTGAAAAACACTAGGGCTACGTACTAGCATTGCATGCTCAAGTGTTTCCGATACCTCATCGGGTGAACCGTTGAGGCCTACATGGACGATGTCATAGTCAAGTCCAAATGAGCTGACCAGCTGGTAGCTGACCTTGAGCAGACCTTCTCAAAACTCTGAGCCAACGGCATTAAGCTCAACCCTAAGAAGTGTGTTTTTGGGGTCCCGAGGGGTATGCTGCTTGGTTTCATCATCTCCGAGTGTGGCATCGAAGCCAACCCAGAGAAGATCTCGGGCATCACAAGGATGGGCCTGATCCAGAACATAAAGGGGGCATAGCGAGTTACAGGATGCCTCGTCGCGCTCAGCCGCTTCATCTCGTGCCTCGGCGAATGAGGTCTCCCACTTTATTGGCTTTTGAAGAGGGCCAACCACTTCAAATGGACGTCCGAGGCCTAGGATGCACTTGATGTGGTCAAGCAGCTTCTGACGAAGGCCCTGATCCTGGTTCCTCCGACCAATGAAGAACCGCTTCTGCTCTACATTAGGGCCACCACGCAAGTGGTAAGCACCACCCTAGTGGTGGAGCAAGAAGAAGAGGGCCACACCCTCAAAGTACAGTGTCCCATGTACTTCATTAGCGAGGTCTTGTCTGATTCCAAGACCCGCTACCCCCAAATCCAGAAGCTCTTGTACACCATCCTCATCACCAAGAGGAAGCTGCGCCACTACTTTGAGTCACATCCGATTAGTGTCGTGATGTCCTTCTCCCTCGGTGAGGTCGTCCAAAACCATGATGCCACGGGAAGAACCGTGAAGTGGGCACTTGAGCTGATGGGTCAAGGCATTGCGTATGCCTCCTAGACGGCCATCAAGTCCCAAGTGCTGGCTAATTTCATTGCAAAAAGGACCGAGGTCCAAATGCCACCAGCGGTCATCGACCAGGAGTACTGGACGATGTACTTTGACGGATCGCTAATGAAGAAAGGCACCGGCGTAGGGCTGGTTTTCGTTTTGCCCCTCGGGGTATGCATGAGGTACATGGTCCGCCTTCATTTCCCCTCCTCCAACAATGGCCTATGCATTGCCATCAAGTTGGGCATCTGACGCCTCGACATCCAAGGCGACTCCCAGCTGGTCATCGACCAAGTCATGAAGGAGTCGAGCTACCATAATGCCAATATGGCCGCATACTGCCAAGAAGTCTGCCAGCTAGAGGACAAGCTCGACGGCCTCGAGCTCAATCACATCCCGAGGTGGCTCAATGAGGCGACCGATGTGCTGGCAAAAGTAGTGTCTGGTCAAGAGTCGGTGCCAACGGGCATCTTCACCAGCAATTAGCATAAGCCCTTTGTCTGCTATGAGGAGCCAGAACAAGCTAGTGACAGGCCACCTGCCCTAGGCTCGAGGGCTAACCAGTCATCGGCTCCATCCGACCTTGAGGTC
This sequence comes from Miscanthus floridulus, assembly GCF_019320115.1. Classification (NCBI taxonomy): domain Eukaryota; kingdom Viridiplantae; phylum Streptophyta; class Magnoliopsida; order Poales; family Poaceae; genus Miscanthus; species Miscanthus floridulus. The sequence goes on from NC_089595.1 coordinate 31,907,802, forward strand.
ATGGAGCTCGGCGAGGATCCAGCGATAGAGCCCGACCCTCTGGTCGACTAGAGGACGCCTTACTTCGACTACCTCATCCATGAGGCACTACCGATGGACAAGATGGAGGCTCGGCGGCTCACACGTCGCACCAAGTCTTTTGTACTTATGGAGGGCGAACTCTACAAACGAAGCCACACCAGGATCCTACAGTGCTGCATCGCCATCGAGCAGGGGAAGCGGTTGCTGACCGATATCCATGGTAGGGTTTGTGGTCATCATGCCGCGCCTAGAACCCTAGTCAGAAACATGTTCCGACAGGGCTTCTACTAGTCGACCATGGTGGCCGACGTTGAGTATATTGTACGCACCTATGAAGGGTGTCAGTACTATGCTCGGTAGACCCACCTATCGGCCCAAGCACTCTAGATGATTCCCATCACATGGCCATTCGCGGTCTAGGGTCTCGATCTGGTCGGACCTCTCAAAGAGTGCCCAGGGGCTATACCCACTTGCTTGTCACCGTAGACAAGTTTACAAAGTGGATAGAGGCTCGACCGATCTCCGCGATCAAGTCCAAGCAAGCCGCGCTATTCTTCCTCGACATCATCCATCGCTTTAGAGTCCCGAACTCCATCATCACAAACAACGGCACGCAGTTCACCAGAAATAAGTTCCTCCAATTCTACGATGAACATCACATCTGGGTCAATTGGGCCACCGTGGCACACCCCCATATGAACGAGCAGGTCGAGCGCGTCAATGGCATGGTCCTACAAGGCCTCAAGCCTAGGATCTTCAACTGGTTGAACAAGTTTAGCGCATGATGGGTCATAGAGCTTCCCACAGTACTATGGAGCTTGAGGACGACCCCCAGCCGGGTCATCGGCTACACAACATTCTTCATGGTCTATGGCTTCGAGGCTATCCTCCCGACTAACCTCGACTATGGGACACCAAGGGTCATAGTGTACGATGAGCATGGAGCTGATGCATCCCTCGAGGATGCCATGGACCAGCTAGATGAAGCGCGCGACGTCGCCCTCCTCCACTCGGCCAAGTACTAGCAGGCGTTGCGCCGGTACCATAGCTGTCGAGTGCGGTGTCAGGCCTTCAACGTCGAAGACCTGGTGCTTCGCCTCATTTAGAGTAACAAGGACCGCCACAAGCTCTCCTTGTCATGGGAGGGACCATACATCATCGCAGAGGTGCTTCGACTAGGCGCCTACAAGCTCAAGACCATCGACGACAAGGTCTTCATCAATGCCTAGAACATCGAGCAGCTACATCGCTTTTACCCTTAATAAATGCATAGTTTCTCTTATCAGTTTCGCTATCAAACTCCCCAATCTTTAGTGACTCCTGACCCTAGCAACAGCAGGGGGTCGGGCCTCACTTGGGGACTAATAAGAGCGTACCTTCCTGGTGAACTTTCTCTATGCCCGATCCCCTCTCATGTTAAGACCTAGGAGCTAGGGTTATAAGAACAAACTCTGAGTATAACTGGTCAGACTGTGAGAAACCTATGCCCCAGCGGCTACAGCGCCTTTGCTCACCAGCGTGATCAGACTTTGCTCACCTGTACCTCGAGCTTTGTGACCTTAATGATGGAAAGAGTTGGAATGCACTAACCTTTTTATACGAAAAGGGGAGAAGGGCTAAAAATCTGTCAAGCAATAACGAAATTTAGGAGCTTGTGCATTTATTGCAAGTTTGCCACCTAGCTTATCTGCCTAACTAAATTCTTGCGTGGGATGTTCTCATCCTCTATCTCCGTAGGTAAGTCCTGCCCCAGCAGGACATACAAGTCAACTGGATGGCTTAGCCGCTACCGAGGAATGGGTAGGGAGTAGTAGGATGCCCCACGCGAGTTATGCTAGCCCTGTCATGAACGACGGGCCCAAACTCCGCTCGAACTTATTTGGTAAGAGCTCCCCGAACCCATCACTTATGCCATCGAGGTAAGTCTTATACCAGCGGGTCACCCAAATTAATCGAACGATTTGGGCCACTGTCGAGAGATGGGTCACCCTTACTGTGTGCACGTTTTCTCATAACTAATCCCGCTATCGAGCCTCCGACCCCGACAATGGCAGGGGGTCGGGCCTCGCTCGGGGGCTCACAAGAGTGTCTATTCGGTAGATATTCTCTATATCCGACCCCTCCTCACATTAAGAAAATAGAAGCAAGGTGGGTGGAAACAAACACTAAGAAAAACTTGTCAGACTACGAGAAACCTACGCCTCGGTGGCTACGACGCCTTAGCTCACCAGCATAATCAGAGTTTTTTTGTCCACACACCGTAAGCTTTAGCCTCCCCTTCCTAGGAAGGATTTTGAGAGGCCCACCTCTAGAATCTCCATCGAGGAGCGGTCGGCAGGTCGCCCATAGCTTGTCGAATGGCTCGGGTCGTGGCCGAGAGATGGGTAAGGAGTAGTGGGATACCCCATGCAGGTTACGCCAACTCCAACATGAACAACGGCCTGGACCCCACACGGACATATCTAGTAAGTGCTCTCGGAACCCATCACTCGAGTCATCGAGGTAACTTTACCAAACCCCACTTTTCTTTTCTAGTGCATGAACATTCATTCATTCATCATACATTCATCCCATACACCCAAGCATTGCATATGCAATTGCTGTGTCACAATGCTTCGTGTCGTGTCATGAAGCAGTAGTCATCTCATTTGATATGAGCAGCAACCGACCAAGGTTTGAAGGACAGCCCGCGAAGGGCTCAAGGCCACCTCATGTCAAACAGAGCCAGGGCAGAAAAACTGAGATGAGCCCTAGCAGCCCATGCCTGACCCCGCTTAGAAGCGGATAGGGACATCTCGACCTTTCTCATTCGATCCTAACCTCGAGCCAAGCCCACAGAATCTCCATCGAGGAGAGGCTAGTGGGCCACCCGAGCCTATCGAACGGCTCGGGCATCTGCCGAGAGGCAGGTTAAGGAGCAGTGGAATGCCACATGAGGGCTATGCCGACCCCATCAGCGGATGATGGACCTGGATTCCTCTCAAATGTGCCCATTAGCGAGCTCACCAAGCGCAACACTCGAGCCATCGAGGCAAGTGTCATTAGCTCAGCCCCTCTGGTTGTGGAAACCGAGGACAGGGTGACGCATGAAATTTGGCCGACCCCCACGAGGCTCGAGGGCTCAAGCCGCCCAACCCGAACTCGGGAATCCACCAGACCAAGGTTCAAAGGTCGGCCTCGCATCGACCAGAGCCAGGGGAGAAAACACAGATGAGCCCCAACGGCCTTCGCCCTACCCACTTAGAAGCAGACAGGGTCATCTCGATCTTCTCGTTCGATCCTGACCTTGAGCCCACAGAATCTCCATCAGGTAGAGGCCAGCAGGCCACCTGAGTCGCTCTCTAGAGCGACATGAGCATCTATCAGGAGGTAGGTTAAGGAGCAGTGGAATGCCACAGAAAGGGCTATGTCAACCCTATCACAAACGACGGACCCGGATTCCACTCGAACATGCCCATTAGCGAGCTCACGGAACGCGTCACTCAAGCCATCAAGGCAAGCGACATTAGCTCAACCCCTCCGGTTGTAGAAACCACAAATGTGGCGACAATCACAAAGATGAGTTGACCCTCGATTGGACCCCTACTACGCTCGAGGGCTCGGGGAAAGTTGGACTCACAAGGAGACCAAACGCACGGTCATAGAACAATGGCTCAGATCCTAGGGAGGGGTACGCATGAAAACAAGAGACGCTTTCTCATGTTGGTTTCGCTATCCTCTCCTTGATCTTTAGTGGCACCCGATCCCAGCAACGGCAAGGGGTCGAGCCTCACTCGGGGGCTGATAAGGGTATATATACACCCTTTCTGAAACAGTCGACGCACTTGACCTCTTTCTAACAATAAACCTAGTAGGAAGGTCTGCGAAAATGAACAACTGAGTAAGGCTAGTTGGACTGCAAGAAACCAATGCCTCGGCGACTATGGCGCTTTTGCTCACCAGCATGATCAGAGATTCCTTCTTACACCTCGTACTCTACGGTCTTAACAAACAAAAGGCTCAGAGCGCATTAACCCCTTTTCACACATGAAGGGAGGAAAAACAAATATATTCGCACCAAAACAAAAGAACAGACTTGGCCAAATGAAACAAAATGATAAGTTTGTTCATATAATACAGAGGCATCGAAGCTTGTCCGCTGATTACAAGAATGGATTGAACTAACTAACCCCTCCAAGGGAGAACTATGCCCTCGATCATGTCTGCCAGGTCCTATGAAAGAGGAGCCACCGCCATCTCCATCTCCTCTAGCTCATGGGCTTCATAACTAGGCGTGAAGACATGGCTCATGGTCTCTACGTTGATGCTATCCCCATAATGAGATCGAGCAATCGCGAAGGATAGATTAACCCTGGTGCGAAGGGTGTTCCTCTTAAGCTGGCGCACACGAGCCATGATCTCAATGGCACGGGCCACGAGCGAGCTGGTCCCCTCCAACCACACCACCTCGAGGTCATCGCAGACCACTCCAAGGGTGGCACTCAGGATACCAAGCTCATCGCTCTCTGCCTAAAGATTCCTCCTCGCCTCAGCAAGGTCCATGGCCAGCTCAGCTGAAACGTTCTTGGCCTCTAGCCTCTACACCGGCGTGATTCTGAGCTTGGCCTGGAGGGAGCTAACCTTCTGCTATGCATCGTCGTGCTCTTGGCAGGCCTAGTCATGCTCTCGGATGGCCTGGTCACACTCCTTGCGGACCACGCCACGCTCCGAGTGGAGCCTCTATGTGGTTTGGAGCAGCTCATCCGGCTCCTTACACAGTCGGGCGACCACCGTGGCATCTAGGCTCGCCCTCTTCTCTAGAGCCATGAGCCTCTCCTCAGCCCCCAGCTTCAACTCCCTCTCCTTCTCAACCTTGGCCAATAGGTCGAGGATCTTCTAGTGGGCCATGGCGTCCTTCTAGATCAGCTCGTCCTGCTCCTTCCAAACCTAGGCGGCCTCCTCCTCATCCCTCTAAGACCTTGCCGACCCACGACCAAAGACTATTTGCCTCCTCAGCAAGGGGAGTCACTTCGGCCACCCTCTGCTGGGCGGTAGCAAGCTGAGCGGTCACCTCCCCCACAGTCGTGCCTCCTCGATGAGGCGGTCCCAAGTCTCCTTCTATTCACAAAGGAACCGAGACTTCCCTCGGCTGCGAGTGATGAGGGACTAAAAGGAGACGATGGTCAAAACACAAGAAACATATGGAGAAAGGAAAGGGCAGGAAGAAGGATCAAGCCAATACCTGTCCGACGGGGACAATGACATCACGCAGGGCACTCTAGCGTGGTCTAGGGCTTCGAACATGAACACAACCCCCACGTCGAGGCTCTCCTGCTCCATGCTCTTGGCAGCATCGTCGAGGGTGAAAAGAGTCGACGCTGGCTCCTGTGGATTTGTCTACCGAAGCAGGGTCTCACTCTGCGTAGGTGAGTTACCACCCATCGACGTTAGGGCCAGGGACGACTCCCTGCTAGCGCCAAGTGCCACCGGCCCCTATTGCCACGACGTCCGGAATGTCCCCTCCGGTGATAGAAGAGGTCAGCGGTATGGGCGCCAACCTCTCTCCTAGCACCATAATGTTCGGGGACCCCTCGGCCACGTCGCCCTCCATCTGGCCCATGCTAGACTCTGTCGCCTAGGCTACCAATGGCGCGGGTCATGCCGGTACCTCAGGCACCACCGTGATAGCTCCCGGTTGTGACCTTCCTATCACAACCGCCGCCACCTCCACCTACATTGGTGGAGTCACGATTGGCTGTGTCGCACCACCGTGATCGGCGTGATGAGCGCTGTAGGCAGCCCCGTCCACCCCATCGTTGAAAGCGGTATCACCACCATCGCTGGCTGCTCGGTGACCTCCTAAGGCGCCCCTTGGGCCCCCACGTCTGCTGTCCTGCCAAGGGCACGAGCGCCACCATGGGCAGCGCCTATCCGGCCAGAGGCGCGGTCGCACTAGCACCGCTCCCGCCCAAAACGGGTGTGGCACCATCCGATGGCTGCCGCCTCGCTTGGTGGGCAATGCTCTTCTTTGGCGCCAGCGCCAAAGGATTATGCCACCTCCCGACGTTGCAAGAAACAAAAAAGCATAAGTCATGATGAAATCCATCCAAAACAGAGAAAACCGAGGAACTATCGACTCACCTCAGCGCCGTCGGGTGGCAGATACGTTTGGGGGGCAAACCCCCCGACCTCTGCTCTGCCTCATCCGAATGAGTCCATTTCAAACCTACCCCCTGCTCCTAGGCGGAGGGGCTCGCTTCCCTTGACTCTTGGGGCACAACGATAGAGCCGCTCGCCCTTGTTGGCTCCTGGGGTAGGCCGATAGTACGGTCCGCCTCCGCTGGCTCCTCGGAAGTGCCCTCCCCTCTGTGGGACAGGAAGGGTCCTGACTCCTACAAGGATAGACCGATGCCTGTCAGTACATCCTTGTTCTATAGGTCATCCCACTCAATGACATCAGCTACCTTGTCATCCTCGTCATCATCACTATCGGTGTCCTCCCCTCGCTCCCGCGCCTATAGCTTTCGTTGTCTCTTCCTTTTCTTGTCCTCCTTCGCCTTCCTCAGCTACTGGCCCTTGGCGTGATTCATCGCCCTCATGGACAAATCCCTCGACAATGGAGCTGGGTGGTCCATGAAGATGAGGTCCCTTAGCTGGTCCCACCCCTCTCAAAGTTAGTATTAGGAGGTCGGGAAATCAATTGAAGAGAAGGCATGAGAAGGGGAAACTTATGAAGACGACGTGGCCTGGTTCTGGCCACATCGGAGGATGTCCTGGCACCGGGTATATGAAGTCGAGGGGGGCACCTGCGTCATCCCGCAAAGGTTCCATCGCTTCCTTGATGCACTGCGCGATCTCGGAGTTGGGGAGCGCCCCCTCGACGAGCGTCGTTCCGTCGAATGACGCCTCGGGTGCCATCGCAGAAAGTGGGATACGCGCATGCTATCTCTATCCGTTCCCCTTGGCAAGCTCGCCGGTTGTTTCGCCTTCCTGAACGGACCATGAACCATCATAGGTAAAAGGGAAATGGATCTAAAAACATCTCTACAGCCCATCTAGTCCCAGGAGGTCGAAGGTTGGCCCACCAACGGGTTCGACAACCGCTCTTGGGCCCCAATAGGGAAAGACCATTTCCAACCCACCAAATCTCATGGCCATACCCACGAAGGGTCATATCTCGATGAAGGGGAATCACCATCCCCAGGTCACGCCATGGGCGACATAAGAATGCCAGAGTCCTCAGAGTCTTCCCGTTTGGAAAAACCTCCGAAGGAGTATTCTACTCCTCTGAAGGCTCGGGGGCTACTGTCGGGGACCCATACTAGGGTACCCGAAGAGGAGAGGCTAATAGTCGTTAAACATTAATCCATCTAGGCAGTCGAGGGCGCGACTATAGCTCCAGCCAACCCCCTGGCACATAGGCTCCACCTCGCCCGCCCTCTGTGGGTGGACTCTGCCTTGGCCGACCTCTGGGGGTAGGCTCCGCCTCACCCGATGTCTGAGGGTGGACTCTGCCTCGGCCAACCTCTGGGGCCGGGCTCCACCTTGCCCAATGTCTGAGGGTCGGCTTCGCCTCACTCAACATCTAAGGGCAGGCTCTGCCTCGCTTGACGTATGAGGGCGGGCTTCACCTCTCCCGACGTCTGAGGGCTAGCTCCACCTCGGCCGACCTCTGGGGGTGGGCTTCACTTCGCCCGATGTCTGATGGCTGGCTCCGCCTCGGCCAACCTCTGGGGGCAGGCTCTGCCTCACCCGATGTCTGAGGGCTTGCTCTGCCTCGCCCGATGTCTGAGGGCTAGCTCTACCTCGCCCGACATCTAAGGGCTAGCTCCACCTGGCTCGACGTCTGAGTGCAGGCTTCGCCTCGTTCGACGAAGTCCCATACTGCCACCAACCACTCTAGGACCGAGCGTATAGACCTGGGTAAAGGCTCTGACATCATAGAAGAGACCGGCACGCCGTGATGTGACCCACGGCCTTGACGGGCCATACCAGAGGATTCACATCAAGAATAGCGTCGAGCGAACCAGCGTTGTTCCATCTAACCCCCGTACGAACGCTGACAGGTACGTCAATTCACCACGACGTCCGCTAGGACATAGTGGAGCGCCATGACCAGGAGATGACGCCTGCACATGGCGCAAGTGACAGACAGGGCCACAACGTGAAGCTGTCCCTGTTGACGTCTACAGGGTCAGCGGGACCCACTTGAAGGAGAAGAAGGATTCGACGACCCTGAAGGACTTCCTCTTTCTCTCGTTCTCCTCTCTTCCTCTGTTGTAACCCCTGCTTTCTCTTAGCCTATAAAAGGGAAAGCAATGTGTCCCCTGAAGGGGATCGAGACAACTGACATCATATCAAAAACCACTAACATCGAGCCTCGAACACATAGCCGAGCAGCGACCGAGCTCTCGGCACCCATTCGTTCTTTCCACCAGAGACTTGGGACCTATCCCTCTCTCGCCCATTTATAACCTCTACTACGAATTTTCAGTGCTAGTAACACGAGCAGCAGCAACGAACTGGACATAGGGACATTCTGTCCAAACCAGTATAAACCTCGTGTCATCTTAGCACACCATACGAGCCAGACGCGTAATATTATAAATTTACTAGTTGATGTTTACTCGAAACACTGACAGGTAGTACATACTCCATCCAAAAATATATATATAATTCTAAGTTTGAAGCAAGTCAAACTTTTCTAAATTTGACAAAATCTATACCTAAAAAAAGTAATAATACTCGATTTACTTGCCAAGCCCTCCATCCTCCCAAAATAAGTGTCATTCTCGCTTCTTGAGGAGTGAAATGATTTTATTTTTGACTAAATATATATAAGAAAATTTAATATTTATAGTACATAAATTAGTATCATTAGGTAGATCATTGAATCTATTTTCATAATAAACTTATTTGGAGATACAAATGTTGTTAATATTTTCTACAAATCTAGTCAAACTTAAGAAAGTTTGACTGACACGAATATCATAGCAACACTTATTTTGGGACGGGTGGAGTAATACCTTAAACAAATCTAAATCATTATTTTTATAATTTTATGAATCAATTAATTAATTAATTAACCTAGGAAAAGAAAAAAAAACAAGTATATTCCTAAATCCCCTCCTCACGGAGAAACAGAAGCGGTACTGCAGATCTTCTGTTCATGTGGGTGCGGCCGTCCTGGTTCGTGCATCCTAGGTGGGGACCAAGGTTCAATTTAATTAATTTTAATATATCTTTTTTTAGGATCATTAATTTTAATATAGCTAATCATATTATGCCGTGTTATATCATGTCTAAGTTATGCTAATCAAATTAGCTATCATGTAAGTTATATGCTAATCAAATTATGTCATATCTAAAATTGCAAAATAAAAAGAATTACTATATCTAATAATAGATCACACATGTATCAATTGGATCTAGAAAAAATATATTTTTATACCTAAAAAATCCTTATTTATTCTAATTTACAAAAATAAAATAAATATATATTTCACTTATTACCTCGTAACCGATTTAATTAAATGAACGAATCACAGTTATTTGAGAGTATCACAGCAAAGCTTGTAAACATATCATCATTTAGGTGTCCAATTATATTAATATAAAAATATATTCCATAATTAATCTAATGGTACTTATTCAATATCATAAATGATATTATTTTTTTATATCTAGTTAAACTTGAAATTGCTTGACTCCTTGTAAGTGAGAATTGCAATCTTTTGGGGATGGAGGGAGTATATGGCAATCTCTATTGATTCATAGACTAGGTTCACTGTTGGATTTTGAATTCTTGCAGTGGGCAAGCGACACTGATGCCTAGGAATCCGCACTGCCGGTTTCGCACTGAACAGTGATACTAGTTTCAAAAAAAGAAAAAATATCCCATCCCGCATAGTTGCCGCCACGGGCCCTGCCTAGTAGCCACGGAAGACGATGTGAGCACCGCGTAGAGAGAAGGGGTGATCAAGGGCCTGTTTGGATCATAGCTAAATTATTATAACTTAGATTATGCATAGGATTATTATAATCAGGATTATAGATTATAATAATTATAGTGTTTGGGTCCCTAGAATATAGCTAGTTAAAGTGAGAAATTCCTATATTATCCTTTAGTATGGCACAAGTTGGACAATCGATGAGGGGCAAGTTAAGACTTTCAACATCCATAATTCCCTAAAACCTGGTCTCACCTGGATTATGAGATTGTGGTAATCAGGGGTTGTGACCCCCTCTCTCTAGTTACATATATAATCAATCATGTTTGATCAAAATTTGATTGTATAATCTGATTATTATAATCACAGGGTATCCAAACAGGACCAAAACACATCACACATCTATTCATCCACATCATAGAGAGAGAGGGAGATTAAACACATCACATACCAATTCATCCACATCCACATCACACAGAGAGGGAGAGTTTGAACAATCATAGATCAATTTATCACATCATAGAGAGAGGGGATCATAGATTGGTTCAACGAACCGGCCTGGCCACAAGCTAGGGCGCCGCTTCCATGCTGGGGACACGCGCTAGGGATGTTGCCTACTCCTCTCGCGCTAGATCCATCGGCTACTCCCCACGCACAAGGGCTACCACCATCGCTCCAGGGTGCGCTCATCAGGGAGCTCCACCCGCATGCTGGGGCCGAGGTGAGGCGAGGAGATCGGGATATCTACCGATATGAGGAGTGTGAGAGAAAGACATGACAGAGGAAGAGGATAAGGGAGAGAAAAACATGAGGGAGAGTGCTGGCGGATGTGAAATCCTGAGCTTAAACGCATTGAAACAAAGTTTTAGGTCCGGGTACCAGGAATTAATCACTACTGATTGGAAATACAATCCAATGGCAACAGTTCCCATCAACTAGGTTATACTACCAACCGGCAATAATTGTAACTATCATCGTTGGTTGGTTTTAAAATCCAACAGTGATAGACTTTTTGCTTATGAACCGGCAGTGATACATCTATCATTGCCGGTCTTAAATTGTCCGACAATCATGGACCAACAGTGATTGTCTGTCCCATAGTAGTGGGTGTATGGTTTATTATACTAACTAGCTTGGTTTATTTTTGGATCCAGTGTGCTAATAGATACTTAGCGCCTAAAAATTAGCAACCCATGATCCAAACAGGCAAGTGCTAAAAGCTATGTTAACTACTAGCAAAATTAGCAAGATAAAGGTTGCTAACTAGTGCTAAGAGTTAGCATTCTAATTTGAGCATGATCCAAACAGGGCCTAGTATGAATAACATAATAACAAGTAAGTAATACTCCAAACTTAATTGTTTTATGTGCATGTCATCTATCAACATTGATATTATGAATTGACCGTTGGCTATGGACAAAATAAAGAACACAGAATTCTCGTCAAGGCATGACCTGTTGGTGTCATAGGTTGCTCTATCATTCTATTGTGGATTGGCCCCCAAGGGCTGGTGAACGGTGATGACTGCTATCCGAACGACCGTGGGGTTAGACATTGACAGTGGGGAATTATATAGTTGGATATTTTAATTTTTAAATGGTCATCTTATGAGTGGGGGAATAGATTGTTGAGTATGACATCCATCGAAATGATTTAGAGTCAAGCCTTATTAATGGGTTGATGAAATCTGGTTCATCCCTTCTCCGATCCGTCCTATTGATCATTGATGAGCAAGTGTTTTTTTGCCTTTGTACCTAGCGCTTGTTCTAACTTGTTTTGCTGTTGTGTATTTTCCTAAAGCTAGTATATATTTCTGATACATTTCTCAGTTCCGTTAGTTACCTACTGGTCCATCCGTTCAAAAAAATGTAAATCTCACCGAAGAGTTAGATTATCCTAACTTTAACTAGGTTTAAAGAAAAATACTATCGATATTTGTATTTGTACATAGTTTATTATGAAAATATATTCAATAATCAATCTAGTGATGCTTATTATGGATCATTTGATTAAATTGAAAATTGTTTGACTTTTCTGGAAATGGGGTTTCTATTCTTTTTAGGACAAAGGGATTATTAATCAGTATACAACTTTCCACACTCTTTAGATAACCAGAGAAGGGAAGCAAAGTAGGGTACACACAGGAAGATAATCCCTCCGTCCCATAAAATATGTCATTCTCGCTTCTGGAGAAGTTAGACATTTCTAAGTTTAACCAAATATATAAAAATTATTAATATTTATAGTACATAATTAGTATCATCAGATAAATTGCTGAATATATTTTCATAATAAATTTTTTGGACATATAAATGTTGTAAATATTTTCTACAAACCTAGTTAAACTTAAAGAAGTTTGACCAGCATGAACCCTATAGCAACATTTTTTTAGGACGTAGAGAGTACAGTACTTTCTTCAATTTATTTCTAAGTTTGCGATCCAAGGCACAAACCCATGAGTGTGAGTGTATTAGAATAAAAAGATGTACATATGATAAAATAAAGTTATATTCATACGGCCTCCGGACATCTAAATATGACGCTTGAAACTAAATTTTTTGCCTAGCTACATGCATGTATGCAGTTGTTTTGAGCTGTCTTGAGCATCGTCTTTAAGTAACTGGAGGGAGTAGTGTGTGCAACTTACTCCCTCTCTTTCATATTATAAGACATTTTCGTATTTTTAGATACATAGATTTTGCTATGTATCTAGATATATACTTGTGTCTAGATACATAGTAAAATCAATGGATCTAAAAAAAGTTAAATCGACTTATAATTTGCAATGGAGGGAGTACATCTGATCTACAAGATATATATAAGTATGTTTTTAAGGACAGGGAGGGCAAATCCCCTACTGGAGAATTAAAAAACACAAACTAAAAAAATGTACAATATCTAGAAGAAAGAAGCCGGAAGAGGTAAAAGAGGGAGACTAGCTCAAGGAACAAAGGGGTTCTACTCTTCTTTATGGACCCTATGCAACAACAGGATTAACTTAAGATTTGATTTACACTTTGTAGCACTTAGTTGGATTCCTTTGAAGATGAGGTCATTTCTTTTCGTCCAAATACACCAACAGAGAAGCACGAAGAGGTCAACCAAAAATGGTAGGTTAATTTGTGCCTTGAGCAATTCGAGAAGCTTGAAATCTTGAACAATCATGTGGTAGTTGGAAAGCAATGATGTTCCAACAGCTAATGGCAAAAGGGTAGTGTAAAAAGAGGTGTTTCAAGGTTTCTTCAGAGGACCATATGCAGAGAACGCAATCAAAGCTGTCAAAATGCATGTTCTTTCTTCTAAGAATATTTCTTGTTCTTAGTCTACCATTTAAGAATAACTAGAAAACACCTTGTGCTTACGCTGGCAAGAGAATTTCTAGAGCTAGAAAAAAACTAGGTGCACTTCAACATTCCCAGAGAAGTACTTGTAAGCTCTAGAAGAAGAAAATATATACTGGAGAACCCTAGATGTAAACCCAAGAGTCCGGACCTTCTTTCAAGTTTAAGTTGTCCAGTAAAGCAGCCAACTGGAGAAATTGTGAATAAGCTTCCTCCAATAAGATAGAAAAGGCTGAATGTTTCATTCACTAAGCAAGCTTTATCCACTATGATGGACTTGTTTTTGGCAAAAGACAGTAGTTCATGGAAATGCAGTCTTGGGACTCTATTTCTCACATATCATCCCAAAGGAAACAACTTCTTCCATCAAAGATATGACTAAAGCCATCCCTTTGAATTTATCAATAAGTTTTAGGCTATCTCTCCATAAAGAAGAACCCTTTTTTGTGCCATTAGGCAACTTTCAATTTGGGTAATGTTTCTCCCAGACTAAGTTAATCCAAGGGATGTCTTACAGTTCTAGAACTTATGTAGGTTTTTTCACAAGAAGTGCTTCACTTTGAGTTTTCAGATTTAGAACTCCAAGACCACCTTCTTTTTTTGGCTTTGCACACCATTCCTAGCAACTTTTGGAGGCTTCATTGCAGTTGCCTCAGGTCTTCTGATCCATAGATAGTGTTTCATGTACTTATCAATCTGGTTAATAATGGAAACTGTCAGAGAAAGAGTGCCCACGAAGAAAGTCAGAAGAGATGAGACAACCGAGTTGTGAGCTCTAATCTTCCTGCTTGAGAGAGGAAAGAAAAAGTGCTAACTAGTCTTCTCTCGCATCTATTAACTAAAGGCAAGAGTTCCTCCACTTTTGGTTTAGTCAGCCTTAGAGGTAAACCCAAATATGTAAAAGGGAGGGAGGCCTTTGAGAACCCAAAGGTCCTTGAAAGAAGATTGTAGGATCTCTGGTTGGCCTAGAGGGGGGTGAATAGGCCTGTCAACACAAACACTCAAACTTTTATCAAATTCATCCAGCGGCACTGCCGCTCTAGAGGGCGGCACTGTCGGGCCAGAACAACGGCACTGCCGCACCTACAGACAATTTCAAATCACAGTTCAAAATCCGTGAATGAAAACTTAGATAGGAGAAATTTCCTAGCTTACTGCAGGTATGACAATCACAGATCAAGAGCTAGAAGTGGTTGGAACACCACACACAAGTAGATCGACTAAAAACCTGAGAAATCACCTCAACCACAATATGTCATGCAAGTAATGTAAATCAAGCACAAGTGACACAATGATTTATCCCGTAGTTTGGCTCGATACCAAGCCTTGCCTACCTCCACGTTGTTGAGGTTAGCCACTAAGTCTTAGGGCTTTCCAACCCTTCCTCGTTCTCAAATCAAGAGACTTAACTCTTGAGATGAGGGGTGAGTTTACTAACTTCAAGAGATGGTTACAAACCTCTCGGGGCTGCCACACAAGTTGGCAAGCTCCACGGGGGGACGCTCTAGCCGGTTAGGAGCCAAGCTCCAAGAGTAACAAACATAACTACTGACCAAAGCGTGAACCAAGTGCCCTTTAGAGTTGGCAGATCAATGGAGTTGCTCTCTAATTGAGTTTTGGAACCTTTTCCTCAAGGATTGATGGGAAAATCAATGGATTTGCTTGGAGGCTTGAGGTCAATAATGGAGGGAGAGAGAGAGAGAGCTCTTGCTCTATTTTGGGCATGCTGAAATGAGGAACAAGAGGCAGAGAGCCGTTGGGGAGGAAGGGGAAAGGTATATATACCCCCAGCCCCCAACGGTCACCGCACCCAAGGGGTCAGGCGAGATGGAGCCCGTGGCCATGAGGTCGGGCGAGACAGAGCCCATGACTTTGGGCGAGATGGAACCCGCATCCTTGGGGTCGGGTGAGACGGAGGCCGCACCCAAGGGGTCGGGCGAGACGGAGAGCGCACCCAAGGGGTTGGGCGAGACCTTTTAATATGTCTCAAGCCATCCGGGGAAGTCAATATGGGCGCTAACTTCCTTGTGCCATGACTCAAGTGTGGCAGTGCCGCACCACGCAAGATAGCAAGGGTAATAGTGAAGTGTAGATTGTCTTGGCTGTGAATCTGAGGATGCATGTGGTTGTTTGAGCACTTGGTAGCATATATTAGCTTAAGCATTGTGTCTCCCTTCATAGTATGGCTTTTCTTATACTCAAATTCAAAATATAAAAGAATTTAAACCTCCTTTTAGTTTGAAGCCATCTAAATTTATAATTGGGGGCTACTCCATTTTGTGTAGCATCCTCGAATATAAATTCCCTGCGTATCATCTTGATAAATCTCATTAGTTCTCTAATTACATGGTCATTATCACCAAAACCTATAATTTGGGCTTGATTGCACTTTCAATCTCCCCCTTTTTGGTGATTGATGATAACCCAATTAGAGCTTACAAAAGATATAAAATAAATACTGAGATTTTTGAGCCATGGGTGTAGAGCCTCCAAGATTCACATTTTAGTGAAAGTGACGGGGCTCCCCCTACATCCATGCTCCTGTGGGGTGCTGCATACTGTGGCAGGTAGTTAAACATGATGCAAATGACAGTTTATGCACAACATGGTTTGCTATTGCAGCTGAGTGTGGCACTGCCGCACTTGCTATAACATTATAGATCTGAACAGACACTACACAGCATGTGATACATATAAAATTATACATTCTAGCACAATTGTATCACAAGCGACATCATAGATTAATATATGTACATATCCCACACATATAAAAAGTACTTAAGTAGTATTGTTACATAAATAGAGTTTCTAATGGACTACTCTAAATGGATACAAACATGACTCTAGCTGCACCAACCTCCATAGCGTCGAAAAAGTTATTGACCCCTCTAATTTTCTCCCCCTTTTGTATAAAGCACCAAAAAGAGAAGAAAAGAAGAAAGACCAACACTCACTCCTCATCCTCTTAGATCATGTCCCAATCCATATCATCGCCACTAACAGCTCCACTATAACCAACGATGTCCTCCTCTCCACCATCATCATCATCGTCATCGGAGGAGGAAGAAGAAGACACCACTGCCCTCCCTTGCCGATGAGTGGTCGAAATGTGGTGCTCATGCCTGGTGCTCCTCCTCATGGACTATAAGGTGGATCTCAAACTGGTGTGTGGATCAAGCTCTGGTTGCTCCTGCTCCTGCTCCTCCTCCTCATCCTCTAAATCTGTCTCAGAAAGACTAGGGAGGTCATCAAACCTTGACGGTGACTGAACTGGAGAAAGAGATGGCAGCCCTGCACGCTCTCTAGCCTCTGGGTTGGTGTGGGGGTACGGCCCCCGGTATCCACAAGACAAGACATGGGCCGCACCATCAGAGGTGGCCCAACCCACAAGATCAAGGCGTGCATGGCGCTGCTTGGCGTGCACCGCAAACTATTGTATAGTACCAAATAGGATACTTTCCTTGTAACCCTACCCCTCCAGACTATATAAGGAGAGGCAGGGGTCCCCTAGTGGACACAATCCATACATCTCAATGCAATACATCATAACACAGGATGTAGGTATTACGTCATACTGACGGTCGAACCTGTCTAAATCTTGTGTCCTGGTGTTTGTATTACCATCTCGCTCCTGATCACGTGCACCCCCATCGACAAATCTACCATCGTGGGATACCCCTTGGTGGACTGTCGAGCATCTTCTGTCGATAGTTGGCGCGCCAGGTAGGGGTGTGCGCTTGATCCCATGGCGAGCCAGATGGACCTCAAATCAACAACGTGTTCTCGTCGTCAATCTCGTGGAGATCCATGTCGGTCCACGATGATGATTCAAAGTTGGCTACACCAGCCCCCATGATAGCAGATCCGATCTCAGAACCACCTCCGAGGTCGTCTTCACCAACAACCCACTGCCCGCTAGGTGCTCGCCGTCAACGCCAACTAGATAACGTCATACGTCGCCGACCAGACCTTCTGCCTAAAGCTAAGTCACGCTTTAATATTCTTCTAAATATTCTCCAATTTCTGTATATCACCATGATGTTTCTCTGAGCTGTTTTCTCCATGTTTGCTCTCCAAATGATTTTCCAAACCCCCAAACAGTCCTGTTGATGTTCGAACGCCTCCAGAGATGGCCCTGTCTCCGGCTCCTCCCTACATGTGCACGAGCTTCTGCCCTCTACGTTATTGGTGGTCGGCAGTGGCTCCTTAGGGATGCTTGTTCCTTCTACATGTGCACGGGCTCCGCGCTCCGTGTTATGGTTAACAGGCTAGCTAGGGCTGGAGACTCAGCTACACACTAACTATTCGGGCGGTTTATATTAAATACATCTTCGCTCCAACTGATCGTCAAGCTACATACGCTATTTTTTTCTCCAGAGTTCAAATATTTTTACATCATGTACTACCTATTCTACATGTTTGTATTGCAGGATCATCATCTAGGTGATTGGACCACCTGGTGCTCGGACTTCTCCACCGATCAACTGGTTAGACCGCTTGGTTCATCGACTTCGTCGCCAACCAGTTGATCGGACTGTTTGCCGGTCGTTTCTAGTCAATGCTCACTTCACCGCTGACCAGTTGACCAGACTGTTTATCGCTCGTGCTTCATCGCCAGCTACACCGGTTACTCCTCGGCACTCGGATTCTTTGTGCTCGAGGACTAAGTGGGCACACTTCACCGCACAGACGTCGCTAGCTATGTGGGGGACTCCTCGGTGGTCGAACCTCGCCAGCTACACTGAGAACTCCTCGCTACTCGGACGTCATCAGCTGCGCCGAGGACTCCTCGGTGGTTGGACATCGCTAGCTACACCGGGAACTCCTCGCTGCTCGGACATCGCCAGCTGCGCTGAAGACTCCTCGGTGCTCGGACATCGCCAGCTACATGGGGAACTTCTTGGTGCTCGAACATCGCCAACTTCGCTGGGAACTTCTCGGTGCTCGAACATCGCCAACTTCGCCGAGAACTCCTCAGTGCTCGGTCATCGCCAGCGACGCCGAGGACTCCTCGCTCCTCGGTGCTTGGTCATCACTAGCGACGTTGAGGACTCCTCGCTCCTCGGTGCTTGGACATTGCCAGCGACACCGGGGACTCCTTGCTCATCGGTGCTCGGACATCACCAGCGACACCGGGGACTCCTCGCTCCTCGATGCTTGAATATCGCCAGCAATGCCGGGGACTCCTCAGTGCTCGGTCATCACCAGCGATATCGAGGACTCCTTGCTCCTCGGTGCTCGGACATCGCCAGTGACGCCAGGGACTCCTCGCTCCTCGGTGCTCAGACATCACCAGCGACGTCGGGGACTCCTCGCTCCTCGATGCTTGGATATCGCCAGCGACACTGGGGACTCCTCGCTCCTTGGTGCTCGGTCATCGCCAGCAACATTGGGGACTCCTTGCTCCTTGGTGCTCGTACATCGCCAGCGACACCGGGGACTCCTCGCTCCTCGGTGCTCGGACATCGCTAGCGATGTTAGGGACTCCTCGGTGCTCGGACATCGCTAGCGATGCCGGGGACTCCTCGCTCCTCGGTGCTCGGATATCGCCAGCAACGCCGGGGACTCCTCGCTCCTCGGTGCTCGGTCTTCACCAGCGACACCGGGGACTCCTCACTCCTCGGTGCTCGGACATCGCTAGCGACGCCGGGGACTCCTCGATGCTCCCTTGGTGGTCGGATCTTGCTACGTCTCATCGGTGTGCTATCAAGCTGCTCCATGCTGTTCGGATTAGGGTGCTGATCTTAGGCAGCACGTCTGGGGTCTTGATACACGCATGTCAGATGACGTCAGCAAGATTTCAGACTTCTTTTTCTTTGACCCTGCTACAAGATTCATTCTTCATCTTCTAGTAGGCTCGGTGACTAAGTGGGCACACTTCACCTTGCGGTTAATGTGCTTGTTCTCATCTCGAGGCTATGCTCGGGGACTGGCTGCCTGTTCGGCTGGTCTTCTACTTTCTGACCCTGGCACCACGTGACTACGTCACCAACTGTCAGGCTCAGGGACTAGCTATGGGGGTATGGCCCCCGGTATCCACAAGACAAGACATGGGCCGCACCATTAGAGGTGGCCCAGCCCACAAGATCAAGGCATGCACGGCGCTGCTCGGCGTGCACTGTAAGCTATTGTATAGTACCAAATAGGATACTTTCCTTCTAACCGTACCCCTCCAGACTATATAAGGAGAGGCAGGAGTCCCCTAGTGGACACAATCCATACATCTCAATGCAATACATTAGAACACAGGATGTAGGTATTACGTCATACTAACGGCCGAACCTGTCTAAATCTTGTGTCTTGGTGCTTGTATTACCATCTCGCTCCTGATCACGCGCACCCCCACTGACAAATCTACCATCGCGGGATACCCCTTGGTGGACTGCTGAGTATCTTCTGTCGACAATTAGCTTTATGGTTCTCCAACCGGTCCTGATATGCGGTCCTTGCTGCATAGGAGCATGTGGTGAAAATAGCCTTAATCCATCTCCTAAACTTCTCCATCTTCTTTTCCTTGCAAGGCCTAGATCGGGACGACTCAGGCATGTCCTCAACTGATGGAGAGCATCTCAGAGCTCTGTTAGCTCCTGCTCCTTGGGTCTTCTCAATCTTGTAGATGGTGTGAAGACCATCTTTCTCAAATCTGTAACCAGTGACCCTCTCAATCATAAACATAAGATAGGGGGCATAGGGTATCCCCTTTCTCCCATCCCCCATGGCGTTCCTCAGCTCACGCCACATGAAGCGAGGGACATTAAACCGGTCACCTCTAGGAGCAAATCTAGCAAGCACATTTCTGACATAGCCATTAAGATCAGAGGCTGCTCCATCCTTGGGATTGATAGTGTGCCTGATCAAATTATTCAGAATGTAATAATAGCTCTTTAGGCCACTGACCTTCCCATCTGCACTTCTCCTGTCAATCCACATATAGGCAATATCACAGATCTCAGCTCTAGCCTCATCATGAATATAAGTGAAGCCTCGCTCCTCCTCTCCAAAACCAAGGATTTGGCTGAAAGTCACAAAATCAACTCTATAGTGTTGTCCCTCAGTCATCCAGTGAATCTCATCAGTGTAGATACTATAGAAGAAAGTGGCATGGAACTAGGCTAGCACTTCCTCATTCCAATTATATCTAAAGCTCATAATATCAGTGAGGCCAAACAACTCATAAGCCTTGATCGCTTTATTGAATTCTGGCTCATTCTTTGCCTTCATCTCCTCCCAATCAACATACTGCATCTTCACAACCTTGGATTTCTTGGAGTTGAAGTTCACATATGCATAGAAGTTGGAATGAAACTCATTCCAAAACCTGTAGTCCTCCAAATCCTTTGGCTGCTCATAGGGATTGTTCTCATGTGCTTCCTCCACCATCTTCAGCTTTCCCGCATAGTTGAGCACGGGATGAGCACGTGTGTCAATAGGATGCCTCATAACTACATCCTCAGAATACTCTCTGGTGTAGCTCCTATCAAACTCCTCAAGATGAGGTGGAGAATCTGGGCAAGCACCTGGAGGAATGGTGCGGCCAGCCCTCACCAGGTTCTCCTCCTCCTGGATCATCTGATCTCTCCTCCCCTGTCTTTGGCAACATCTCTGCCTGCTGCCCTGCTGCTGCCCCCTGTGGTCCTACCACAACCATGATGAGGCATTTGCTTGTCCCAAGGCCCTATCATCTTTCTCTTCCCCTTCGGTCATCATCACCTCTGGAGGCCATCTTGGTTCACGCAGATTGAGGAGGAAAGACATGAATCAGCTCCATCCACGAGCTAGGGCTGCTGATGATGATGACGTTGAAGAACAGCAGCAGGCCACGGCAATGCCGGAGGTGGCAGCGTGGCTGGACAGAGCGGCAGTGGCACATGTGGAGGAGAAGAGATGCGGCAGCAGGGAGATAGGAGAGGAGAGGGTTACCTGGGCAGTAGAAAAGATGGGCCCCCATGGTAACAGCTGATATGGGCCAAATTTTCAGTTGAAATTCAAAGTGCGGCACTGCCACAGTCCACACGCGGCACAGCCGCACTCCCCAGACTAGCAAGATTTAGCTACTAACTAAATACCTCTATATATAGGATATGGACACATATCTTAAGCACACTATGATCAACAACAAATAATCAATACAAATAATGATCATAATGCACTTGTTTCTTATGATAAAACATTTTAAACACAATATTTATACTTTTGCAATTCATTTCTCCTATCCATGCTAGTTTACCAATCAAGGTGTGCTATAGTTCAAACCACGTTATGAGAATCAAGTATATTTAGCTCACTACGTAAAGCACAAAACCTTGACTCATCAAGAGGCTTAGTAAAGATATCGGCTAGTTGCTTTTCGGTGCTCACATGGCAAATTTTGATATCTCCTTTGGCTTCATGGTCTCTCAAGAAATGATGTCGGATGTCTATGTGCTTAGTTCTTGAGTGGCTTATGGGATTGTTGGCTAACTTTATGGCACTTTTGTTGTCACACAAGAGTGGGATTTTAGTGAAGTGACATCCAAAATCTTGAAGGGTTTGCCTCATCCAAAGTAGTTGAGCACAACATGCACTGGCTGCAACATACTCGGCCTTGATGGTGGAAAGGGCTACATAATTTTACTTTTTAGAACACCAAGACACTAGAGACCGTTCAAGGAATTGACATGTCCCGAAGTGCTTTTTCGATCTACTTTGCAACTGGCGTAATCAGAATTCGAATACCCAAGTAGATCAAAATTAGAGCCCTTAGGATACCACAAGCTAAGGTTCAGAGTGTATACTAAATATCTCAATATTCTCTTAACGGCCACTAAGTGACACTCTTTTAGGTTAGCGTGAAATCTAGCACACATGCACACACTAAGCATAATATCGGGCCTAGATACGCACAAATAAAGTAGAGAGCTGATCATGGAGCGATATACCTTAGTATCCATGGTTTTTCATTCATCATTGAGATCTAGATGTCCATTAGTTGGCATGGGAGTTTTGATAGGCTTGGCATTCACCATGTCAAACTTCTTGAGCATATCATGGGTGTACTTCGTTTGGCTAATAAAAGTTTCATCCTTCACTTGCTTGATTTGAAATCCAAGGAAGAACTTTAATTCACACATCATGGACATCTCAAATCTCTTGGTCATGATCCTACTAAATTCCTCACAAATGGAATGATTAGTACTACCAAATATTATGTCATTGACATATATTTGGCACACAAATATATCTTTGCCAACTTTGTGAGTGAAAAGGGTAGGATAGGCTTTGCCTATTTCGAAGCCTTGTTTAAGCAAGAATTCCTTAAGGCATTCATACCATACTCTTGGTGCTTGCTTAAGCCCATAGAGCACCTTTTGGAGTTTGTAGATATGGTTGGGAAACTTGTGATCTCCAAAGCCCGATGGTTGCTCAACATAGACAAGTTCTTGAATAGGACCATTGAGAAATACACTCTTCACATCCATTTGATATAGCTTAAAGTTGTGATTAGCGGCATAGGCTAGAAGCATTCGAATTGCTTTAAGTCTTGCCACTGGTGCATATGTTTCTTCAAAGTCCAAGCCCTCTAATTGAGTAAAACCTTGAGCAACCAACCTTGCCTTGTTCCTTATCACCACTCCATTCTCATCTTGCTTGTTGCAGAAGACCCATTTGGTGCCAATGACATTGGTATTGGGTCATTCCACCAAAGTCCACACTTGGTTTCTTTCAAAGTTGTTGAGCTCTTCTTGCATGGCCATCACCCAATCTGGGTCTCCAAGTGCTTGTTCTACCTTAAGAGGCTCCAAAGAGAAAACAAACGAGTAATATTGACAAAAGTTTGCTAAATGTTAACATGTTGTTACCCCCTTCCAAAGACTCCCAAGGATGTTATCAATGGGTGATCCCGTTGTATTGTTTGCCTTAGCCTTGGATACTCAATGGCCTCTTGTTTATCTTCTAGATCTTCATCATCATCTTGCTTAAATATGGGTTGTAGGTTTTGTCCACGAGCTAGAGTCGAATCAGCTATTGCTGACTGTGTAGGTGCGGCACTACCGCACTCTAGAGTTGCAGCAGGTGTTTGTTGCAGTGTAGCATCAGGTACGTCAGTGGAAATTGGTGCAGCAGCAACTTGAGGAACCTCCACTTCAGTGGCTTCACCTTCTTGTGGTCTAATATCACCAATTTCCAATTGCTTGATTGCTTCACATGGTGGATCCTCCTTTCCTACAACACTTGAATCAACTTGCTCCACTTGAGAGTTATTAGATTCATCAAATGTCACGTCTACCGCAATCTCAACTCTCCCGGAGGTTTTGTTGAAGACACGGTAGGCATGCTCATTTGATCCATAACCAAGAAGAAAACCTTCATCAACTTTAGGTGCAAACTTAGAGATTTTGGGTTTCTTGTTAAGTATGAAACACTTGCACCCAAACACTCTAAAGTAAGACACCTTAGACTTGCTACTAGTTAGAAGCTCATATGAAGTTTTCTTCAACTTCTTGTGTAGGTAGAGGCGGTTGATGGCATGGCAAGGGGTGTTGACGGCGTCACACCAAAAGATGTCCAACGTCTTGTACTCATCTAAAATTGTCCTTGCCATGTCAATGAGTGTACGGTTCTTCCTCTCTACTACACCATTTTGTTGAGGGGTGTATAGAGTTGAAAACTCATGCTTGATGCCCTCTTCATCAAGAAACTCCTCAACTAGAGTATTCTTGAATTCGGTCCCATTGTCGCTTCTCACTTTCTTGATGGGAAGACCGAACTCCTTTTGAGCTCTTCTAACAAATATCTTCACCTTCTCTTGAACTTGGCACTTGTCATGCAAGAAAAATACCCAAGTGAAATGGGAATAGTCATCAACAATAACAAGACCATATTTGTTACCCTCGATACTTAGGTAGGTGACCGGTCCAAAGAGATCCATATGTATTAGCTCCAATGGTTGCTTGGTGGTCATGATGCTCTTTGGTGGGTGAGTGCTCCAACTAGCTTTTCGGCTTGACAAGCGCTACAAATCCTATCTTTCTCAAAGTGAACATTTGTTAGTCCAAGGATGTGTTCATCTTTTAGAAGTTTGGCCAAATTACTCATCCCAACATAGGCTAGTCGGCGATGCCAAAGCCAACCCATGCTAGATTTTGCCACTAAACAAGTCTCAAGCTTAGCTTTACTTTTGTTGAAATCAACTAAGTAAAGCTTGTTCTTTAATTGACCCATGAAGACAATAGAGGAATCCTCCCTTCTAAAGACTTCCACACCCTTATCCGAAAAGAGACAATTGTAGCCCATCTCACACAATTGAGAAATGGACAACAAATTGTAACTCAACAAAACAATATGTAATACATTTGTAATTGAATGCTCAAGGGTTATAGCAACTTTACCGAGACTAATCACATCTCCCTTTGAATTATCTCCAAAGATAATATTTTTATTTGAGTGCGTCATTGGGGAATATGATGAGAACATACTCCTTTCTCCGATCATATGATTTGTACATCCACTATCAAGGACCCAACTTGATCCACCGGAGGAGTATGCCTACAAAACAAGTTTAGTTGCTAGATTTAGGTCCCCAATTTGACTTGGGGCCTTGCATGTTAGTCACAAGAATCTTAG
The DNA here is from genome assembly GCF_019320115.1 of Miscanthus floridulus. Taxonomy (NCBI): domain Eukaryota; kingdom Viridiplantae; phylum Streptophyta; class Magnoliopsida; order Poales; family Poaceae; genus Miscanthus; species Miscanthus floridulus. The sequence goes on from NC_089595.1 coordinate 31,932,697, forward strand.
GAACCCAAATAGAAGTATTCCTATATATGTTGGTTTCCTTTCCAACATATTTTGCAACCACTTTTCCACTGCTGTTGTTCCTCAAAACAAAGCATGATGTCAAGCTTTGTTGAGGTGCATAAGTCTTTGATTGATAGGCATACTTATTCTTGGTGGCCCACACTAATTCCTTAGGCTTCTAGAAAACTATTTCTCCTGGTACACCTTCTTCTTGGACTTAGTTTGATAAGGAGCAGAATTGGTAGCCTTTCTATTTTTGCGGGGCGCGACACTGCCTCCCTTCACTGCGGCACTACCGCTCGGGGACGCTACATTGCCATGGTCTGTGTAGGCTGATCTATACCAATTTTGCCCTTTCTCTCAAACTACACACACTCATAGCCATTCACTATCCTTCTTCCATTTGTCTTGGCTCCTTTTGTATGTTCAGGCCCATGCTTGATTGAGGGATGCCTTCCTTGCTTGAATTGTGGCCCTTTTGATTCATCATTCTTCTTATCATTGGAGTGGATCTCACCCATCCACCCTTTTCCAATAATTTCATTGAGCCTAGCAATCTCCTTTCTCATAGCCTCCATGTTTGCAAGGTTAGTGGAATAGGCATTCAAATCAAGATTAAAACATTTTCCACAACCTTGACTAGTAGAGGGAGTAGAGGTTTCCTTTGCCTTAGGGACATGTGAGTTGCTATCCCAAAGAATGCCATATTGCATCTCAAGTTCTTTGTGCTTTTCATCCAAGTCACAATACTTTTTCTTGAGAGCTTTATTTGCTTTCTTTGTAATAGCATGGTCCTCTTGCTCTTTGGCCAAAGCCTTGTGCAAGGATTCCACCTCACTTCTCTTTAATGCAAGAGCTTCTTTGCTAGCAATGTAGAGATCCTCTTATTGGATAAGAGTCTCTTCTCTAGATTCTAGCTCGGCTTGGATACTCTCTAAATCCTCCATTAGCTTAGTGACGAATAATTTGGTCTTTCCATCCAAATTTTTAGTTATCATATTTATTTCTTCATCACTAGATTCATCATTACTAGAGCTATCACTAATATCACTACTAGAGATATCACAAGGAGGTGGAGGAGATTTGGCCTTCGATTTGGATTTTACCTTCTCACCCTTTGCCATGAGACAAGTGTGAGGGGAGTAGTAGTCATCATCGGATATGTTGTTGAAGAGCCTTGGTGTGGGGGATGACTTGTGAATAACAATGGTTGCGACCTTCTCATCCTCCTCACTTGTGCTCTCTCTAGTTGAGTCCCATTCATGCCCAATATGAGCCTCTCCCATGTTTTTCTTGCTCTTCCTATGTTCGGCCTTGTCCTCTTTCTTGTCCTTCTTGTATTTGTTGTCCTTGATCTCATATGGACACTTGGCAATGAAGTGATCGGTGCTTCCACAATTGTAGCATGTCCTTTTTTTCTTGTTTGGGAAGCTTCTCTTCACTACCTTGTAGCCTTGCTTCTTTAGCCCCTTGTGATACCTCTTCATAAAGAGAGCAACATCATTAATCTTCTCATATTGATCATCATCATTTTCACTTTCACTTGAAGATGATGTGGTCTCTACTCTTTCTTGAACTTGCTTGCTTGCTTTGGGCTTGTTAGTTGAAGCTTGTTGGTTGATCTTGGACTTGCTTGTAGAGCCTTGCTTGCTTGATTTGTTGGCCTTGAGAGCTACATCTTTGATCTTGATGCCCTCTAGCTTTGCTTGCAATTCTCCAAGTTTCTTCCTCTCATTTGCTTCTTCTCTTTGCATGTCAAAGGTCAAGATCCTCCCAAGTACATCATTTGGTGTGAAGTACTCAAACTTCTTCATGTCTCTAATTAGAGTGACTATGGTCTCATTTCTAGGTGAATAAGCTTCCAACATAATCTTCACAACTTTGTGATCATCTAGCTCATCACAACCATAGCCTCTAATCTTTCCCACCATTGTCATCAACCTATCAAACATCTCTTGTGGCCCCTCTCCATCCAAGATTACAAAGCGGTTGAGCTTTGACATCAACAAGTCAATTCTTGCCTTTCTCACTTTGTCAACCCCTTCATGTGCTAGGTTCAAAGTGTCCCATATTTGCTTGGCAACGTCAACTCCAATCACTCTATTGTACTCATCACCATCTAAGACACTAAGCAACACACTTGTGGCTTGACCATTGAGGTGAATGATTCTCATCTCTTCTAGTGTTGGGTTCTTGGGATCAACCGGTGGCTCAAATCCATTGCAAATAATCTCCCAAATGCCGGGGTGAAGACCTATAAGATAGGCTCTCATCAAGTGCTTCCACTTGGCAAAGTTAGTCCCATTGAAATAAGGTAACTTACCCGTGGGCACATTGATGAAAGACCACCGATCATGGTTAGTCATAGGAATAGAAGAGTAGTTAAAGGATATGGCGGCATATTTGTTGTTGTTGGCCTTGCCCTTTCCTTTCTTCTCCTTCTTGTTCCCCTCCGACACTTGGTATGACTCATCATCATCTCCATCTTCGGAACTACTTGATATGCATGATGATGCACTTGTTGCCTTCTCTTCTTCTTCCTAGCTTCTCTTATTTTTCTTCTTTCTTCTCTCTTGAGCCTTCTTTCTTCTTTCCTTTGCTTCTTCTCCTCTAACCGCTGCTCCTCCTTATTCACTCTTGCTTCTCTTTTTAGCTTTCTTTCCTCCGTCCTTCTTCTTCTCTCATTATCATCGAGAGCTCTTTCGGCATCGGTAGCCTCAAGATGTGGTAGTGTGGTGTTGCTTGATGTCGACGCACTCAGCTTGCTGCTGTCTGTGTCGACATCCACCCGCTTCATGCCACTAGTTCCTCCTCCAGGCTCCATACCTCACGTGGTGAAGCATATATAAGGTAACCTACTCTGATACCACTTGTAGGATCTCTGATTGGCCTAGAGGGGGGGTGAATAGGCCTGTCAACATAAACACTCAAACTTTTATCAAATTCACCTAGTGGCACTACCGCTCTAGAGGGCGGCACTACCGGACTGCGGCACTGCCGGGCCAAAATAGCGGCACTATCGTACCTACAGACAATTTCGAACCATAGTTCAAAATCCGTGAATGAAAACTTAGATAGGAGAAATTTCCTAGCTTACTGCAGGTATGACAATCATAGATCAAGAGCTAGAAGTGGTAGGAACACCACACACAAGTAGATCGATTAGAAACCCAAGAAATCACCTCAAACATAATATGTCATGCAAGTAATGTAAATCAAGCACAAGTGACACAATGATTTATCCCATGGTTTGGCTCGCCACCAAGGCTTGCCTACCTTCACATTGTTGAGGTTAGCCACTAAGGCTTAGGGCTTTCCAACCCATCCTTGTTCTCAAATCAAGAGACTTAACTCTTGAGATGAGGGGTGAGTTTACTAACTTCAAGAGATGGTTACAAACCTCTCAGGGCTGCCACACAAATTGGCGAGCTCCACGGGCGATGCTCTAGCTGGCTATGAGCCAAGCTCCAAGAGTAACAAACACAACCACCGGCCAAAGCGTGAACCAAGTGCTCTTTAGAGTTGGCAGATCAATGGAGTTGCTCTCTAATTGAGTTTTGGACCCTTTTCCCTCAAGGATTGATGGGGAAATCAATGGATTTGCTTGGAGGCTTGAGGTCAACAATGGAGGGAGAGAGAGAGCTCCTGCTCTGTTTTGGGCGTACTGAAATGAGGAACAAGAGGCAGAGAGCCGTTGGGAAGGAAGGGGAAAGGTATATATACCCCCAGCCCCCAATGGCACCACAACCAAGGGGTCAAGCGAGACAAAGCCCGCGTCCATGAGGTCAGGCGAGACGGATCCCGTGGCCTCGAGATTGGGCGAGACAGAGCCCGCGGCTTTGGGCAAGACGGAACCCGTGTCCTTGGGGTCGGGCAAGATGGAGCCTGCACCCAAGGGGTCGGGCGAAATGGAGCGCACCCAAGGGGACAGGCAAGACAGAACCCGTCTCATTAGTTCTCTAATTGCATGGTCATTGTCACCAAAACCCACAATTTGGGCTTGATTGCACTTTCAATCTCCCCCTTTTTGGTGATTGATGATAACCCAATTAGAGCTTACAAAAGATTTGAAATAAATACTGAGATTTTCGAGCCATGTGTGTAGAGCCTCCCCCTAAGTATGTGAATAGAGAATTAAATTCTCAAATTGGCATAAGAAGCCAAGATTCACATTTTAGTGAAAGTGATGGGGCTCTCCCAACATCCATGCTCCTATGGGATGCTGCATACTATGTCAGATATGTTAAACATGATGCAAATGATAGTTTATGCACAACATGGTTTGCTGTTGCAGCTGAGTGCGGCACTGCCGCACTTGCTGTAACATCACAGATCAGAACAGACACCACACAGCATGTGATACATATAAAGTTATACATTCTAGCACAATTGTATCATAAGCGACAGCATAGATTAATATATGTCCATATCCCACACATATAAAAAGTACTTAAGTATTATTATTACATAAATAGAGTTTCTAATGGACTACTCTAAACGGATATGAATATGACTCTAGCTGCACCAACTTCCATGGCGTCGAAAAGTTGTTGAGCCCTCTAATTTTCTCCTCCTTTGGCATAAAGCGCCAAAAAGAGAAGAAAAGAAGAAAGACCAATAGTCACTCCTCATCCTCTTGGATCATGTCCCAATCAACATCATCGCAACCAGCAGCTCCACTAGCACCTGCGACATCCTCCTCTCCACCGTCATCATCATCGTCGGAGGAGGAGGAAGAAGAATACACCACCGCCCTCCCTTGGAAATGAGTGGTCGAAATGTGGCGCTCATGCATGGTGCTCCTTCTCATGGATTGCAAGGTGGATCTCAAACTGGTGTGTGGATCAAGCTCTGTCTGCTCCTCCTCCTCCTCATCCTCATCCTCTGAATCTATCTTAGAAAGACTAGGGAGGTCATCAAACCTTGGTGGTGACTGAACTGGAGAAAGAAATGGCAGCCATGTATGCTCTCTAGCCTCTAGGTTGGCTTCACAGTTCTCCAACCGGTCCTAATATGCGGTCCTCACTACATAGGAGCATGTGGTGAAAATAGCCTTAATCCATCTCCCAAACTTCTCCATCTTCTTTTCCTTGCGAGGCCTAGATCAGGAAGACTCAGGCACGTCCTCAACTGATGGAGAGCGTCTCACGGCTCTGCTAGCTCCTGCTCCTCGGGTCTTCTCAATCTTGTAGACGGTGTGAAGATCATCTTTCTCAAATCTATAGCCAATGACCCTCTCAATCATAAACATAAGATAGGGGGCATAGGGTATCTCCTTTCTCCCATCCTCCATGGTGTTCCTCAGCTCATGCCACATGAAGAGAGGGACATTAAATCGGTCACCTCCAGGAGCAAATCTAGCAAGCATATTTTTGACATAGCCATTAAGATCAGAGGTTGCTCCATCCTTGGGATTTGTCAACAAAATATGGTCGGCAGTCTACCTAGGGGTATGCCCAAGGTAGTAGATTATCGACAGACAGGTGCACAAGCTACGAACGAGATGGTGATGCAAGACAGACACGAGGTTTTATCCAGGTTCGGCCGCCATGAAGGCGTAATACCTACGTCATGCGTCTGATTGTATTACTGTGTGTAAATGAGATCTGATGGAGATATCGACTAGGGGACCCATGCCTCTCCTTATATACTCTGGAGGGGTAGGGTTACAAGTAAAGTAGCCTATTTGGTACTATATAATGTCTTACGGTGCACGCCGAGCAGCGCCATGCACACCTTGATCTTGTGGGCTGGGCCACCTCTGATGGTGTAGCCCATTCTTGTCTTGAGGACACCGAGGGCCATACCCCCATAGCTAGTCCCCGAGCCTGACAGTAGGTGATGTAGTCACATGGTGCTAGGGTCAGAAAGTAGAAGACCAGCCGAGCAGGCAACCAGTCCCCGGGCGTAGCCTCGAGATGAGAAAAGTGCACATTCACCACAAGGTGAAGTGTGCCCACTTAGTCCCCGAGCCTGCTAGAAGATGAAGAATGAATCTTGTAGCAGGGTCAAAGAAAAAGAAGTCTGAAAGCTTGCCGACGTCGTCTGACATGCGTGTACCAAGACCCCAGACGTGCTGCCCAAGATCAGCACCCTAATCCGAACAGCATGGAGCAGCTTGATAGCACACTGATGAGATGTAGCAAGATCCGAGTAGCAAGGGAGTCCCTGGCGTCGCTGGCGATGACCGAGCACCGAGGAGCGAGGAGTCCCCGATGTCACTGGCGATGTCTGAGCACCGAGGAGCGAGGAGTTCCTGACATCGCCGGCGATGACCGAGCACCGAGGAGCGAGGAGTCCCCGGCATAGGCAACGACGTCCGAGCATCGAGGAGTCTCTGGCGAAGCTGGCGAGGTCCGAGCACGAAGGAGTCCCTGGCGTAGCTGGCGATGTCTGAGCACTGAGGAGTTCCCAATGAAGCTGGCGAGGTCCGAGCACCGAGGAGTCCCCGATGTAGCTGGCGATATCCGAGCACCGAGGAGTCCCCACACGTAGTTGGCGGTGTCCGAGCACCGAGGAGTCCCCAGCGTAGCTGGCGACGTCCGATCACCGAGGAGTCCCCGGCGTAGCTGGCGACGTCCGAGCACCGGGGAGTCCCCGGTGTAGCTGGCGATGACTGAGCACCGAGGAACGAGGAGTCCCCGATGTCGCTGGTGATGACTGAGCACCGAGGAACGAGGAGTCCCCGGCATAGGCGGCGATGACCGAGCACCGAAGAGCGAGGAGTTCCTGGTGTCGCCAGCGACGACCGAGGAGCGAGGAGTCCCCGGCGCCACCGATGATGACCGAGCACCGAGGAGTCCCTGGCATAGGCGGCGATAACTGAGCACCGAGGAGCGAGGAGTCCCCGGCGTCGCTGGCGAAGACCAAGCACCGAGGAGCGAGGAGTTCCTGGCGTCGCCGGCGATGACCGAGGAGCGAAGAGTCCCCGGCATCGTTGGCGAAGACCGAGCACCAAGGAGTCCCCAGTGTAGGCGACGATGTCCAAGCACCGAGGAGTCCCCGGCGTAGGCGGCGATGTCCGAGCACCGAGGAGTCCCTGGCGTAGGTGGTGATGTCCGAGCAACGAGGTGTCCTCGGCGTAGGCGGCGAGGTCTGAGCACCGACGACCGAGGAGTTCCCAGCATCACCGGCGACAACCGAGGAGCAAGGAGTCCCCGGTGTCGCCGGCGATGACCGAGCACCGAGGAGTCCCCGGCATAGGCGGCGATGTCCGAGCACCGAGGAGCAAGGAGTCCCCGGTGTCACCGGCGATGACTAAGCACCGAGGAGTCCCCGGCGTCGCTGGCGATCTCTGAGCACTGAGGAGAGAGGAGTCCCCGGCGTAGGCGGTGATGTCCGAGCACCGATGAGCGAGGAGTTCACGGCGTCGCCGGCGACGATCGAGGAGCGAGGAGTCCCCGGTGTCGCCGGCGATGACCAAGCACCGAGGAGTCCCCGACATAGGCAGCGATATCCGAGCACCGAGGAGCAAGGAGTCCCCGGCGTCGCCGGCGATGACTGAGCACCGAGGAGTCCCCGGCATCGCTGGCGATGTTCGAGCACCGAGGAGCAAGGAGTCCCCGGCGTAGGCGGCGATGTCCGAGCACCAAGGAGCGAGGAGTCCCCGGTGTCATTGGCGATGACCGAACACCAAGGAGCGAGGAGTCCCCGGCGTCGTTGGTGAAGACCGAGCACCAAGGAGTCCCCGGCATAGGCGGCGATGTCCGAGCATCGAGGAGTCCCCGGCGTAGGCGGTGATGTCCGAGCACCGAGGAGTCCCCAGCGTAGGCAGCGACGTCCGAGCACCGAGGAGTCCCTGGAGTAGGCAGCGATGTCCAAGCACCGAGGAGTCCCTGGCGTAGGCAACGACGTCCGAGCACCGAGGAGTCCCTGGCGTAGGTGGTGATGTCCGAGCAACGAGGAGTCCTCGGTGTAGGCGGCGAGGTCCGAGCACCGACGTAGCTGACGATGTCCATGCGATGAAGTGTGCCCACTTAGTCCTCGAGCATGAAGAATCCGAGCGCTGAGGAGTAACCGGCGTAGCTGGCGATGAAGCACGAGCGGCG